>NW_027514957.1:0-104088 GCF_048772815.1 Callospermophilus lateralis | reverse complement strand
CTTGGCAACCCATCTCAATGAAAGTGCTTTCTACTGTCTGTGCCTAGGGCTACTTGAAGAGGAAACAGACCATAGAGACAAAACTGAGAAATCCTTTATTTTGTCAAGTTTCAAAGAGCTACTACAAACCATGTTGGATTTAGAGTTCCAAATTCATCTATCTATATATGAGAGAACAGAGTGAAACCTAAATATAAAAACTGCTACTGTAGACGAACGCTTCAACCTAGAAGAAAAAATTTGGTGAGCCAAGTGGGATTTGTGTACTGATCATTACCACCAAGTATCATCAAGATTGGGTGAAAAAATATTTGCTGGTATTTCGGAAACTCGTGATTTCTAAGAAGCTTGGGAACCCATCTCAATGAAAGTGCTTTTCCACAGTCTGTCCCTAGGGCTACTTGAAGAGGAAACAAACCATAGCGACAAAACTGAGAACTCTTTTATTTTGTCAAGTTTCAAAGAGCTACTACAAACCATGTTGGATTTAGAGTTCCAAATTCATCTATCTATATAGGAGAGAACAGAGGGAAACCTAAATATAAAAACTGCTACTGTACACGAATGCGTCATCCTAGATGAACAAAAATTGTTTAGCCAAGTGGGATTGGTGTGCTGATCATTACCACCAAGTATCATCAAGTTTGGGTGAAAAAATATTTGCTGGTATTTCGGAAACTCGATATTTCTTAGAAGATTGGCAACCCATCTCAATTAAAGTGCTTTTCCACAGTCTGTTCCTAGGGCTACTTGAAGAGGAAACAAACTAGAGAGACAAAACTGAGAACTCCTTTATTTTGTCACGTTTCAAAGAGCTACTACAAACCATGTTGGATTTAGAGTTCCAAATTCATCTATCTGTGTAGGAGAGAACAGAGTGAAACTAAATATAAAAACTGCTACTGTAGACGAAAGCTTCAACCTAGAAGAACAAAATTTGGTGAGCCAAGTGGGATTTGTGTACTGATCATTACCACCAAGTATCATCAAGATTGGGTGAAAAAATATTTGCTGGTATTTCAGAAACTCGTTATTTATAAGAAGCTTGGCAACCAATCTCAATGAAAGTGCTTTCCACAGTCTGCGCCTAGGGCTACTTTAAGAGGAAGCAAACCATAGAGACAAAACTGAGAACTCCTTTATTTTGTCAAGTTTCAAAGAGCTACTACAAACCATGTTGAATTTAGAGTTCCAAATTCATCTATCTATATAGGAGAGAACAGAGGGAAACCTAAATATAAAAACTGCTACTGTACACGAATGCTTCATCCTAGATGAACAAAAATTGGTTAGCCAAGTGGGATTTGTGTGCTGATCCTTACCACCAAGTATCATCAAGTTTGGATGAAAAAATATTTGCTGGTATTTCGGAAACTCGTGATTTCTTAGAAGCTTGGGAACCCCTCTCAATGAAAGTGCTTTTCCACAGTCTGTGCCTAGGGCTACTTGAAGAGGAAACAAACCATAGCGACAAAACTGAGAACTCCTTTATTTTGTCAAGTTTCAAAGAGCTACTACAAACCATGTTGGATTTAGAGTTCCAAATTAATCTTTCTATATAGGAGAGAACAGAGGGAAACCTAAATATAAAAACTGCTACTGTACACGAACGCTTCAACCTAGAAGAACAAAATTTGGTGAGCCAAGTGGTATTTGTGTACTGATCATTAGCAACAAGTATCATCAAGATTGGGTGAAAAAACATTTGGTGGTATTTCGGAAACTCGATATTTCTTAGAAGCTTGGCAACCCCTCTCAATGAAAGTGCTTTTCCACAGTCTGTGCCTAGGGCTACTTGAAGAGGAAACAAACCATATAGACAAATCTGAGAACTCCTTTATTTTGTCAAGTTTCAAAGAGCTACTACAAACCATGTTGGATTTAGTGTTCCAAATTCATCTTTCTATATAGGAGAGAACAGAGGGAAACCTAAATATAAAAACTGCTACTGTAGACGAACGCTTCAACCTAGAAGAACAAAATTTGGTGAGCCAAGTGGGATTTGTGTACTGATCATTACCACCAAGTATCATCAAGATTGGGTGAAAAAATATTTGCTGGTATTTCGGAAACTCGTGATTTCTTAGAAGCTTGGGAACCACTCTCAATTAAAGTGCTTTTCCACAGTCTGTGCCTAGGGCTACTTGAAGAGGAAACAAACCATAGCGACAAAACAGAGAACTCCTTTATTTTTTCAAGTTTCAAATAGCTACTACAAACCATGTTGGATTTAGAGTTCCAAATTAATCTTTCTATATAGGAGAGAACAGAGGGAAACCTAAATATAAAAACTGCTACTGTAGACGAACGCTTCAACCTAGAAGAACAAAATTTGGTGAGCCAAGTGGGATTTGTGTACTGATCATTGGCACTAAGTATCATCAAGATTGGGTGAAAAAATATTTGCTGGTATTTCTGAAACTCGTGATTTCTTAGAAGCTTGGCAACCCCTCTCAATGAAAGTGCTTTTCCACAGTCTGTGCCTAGGGCTACTTTAAGAGGAAACAAACCATAGCGACAAAACTGAGAACTCCTTTATTTTGTCAAGTTTCAAAGAGCTACTACAAACCATGTTGGATTTAGATTTCCAAATTCATCTTTCTATATAGGAGAGAACAGAGGGAAACCTAAATATAAAAACTGCTACTGTAGACGAACGCTTCAACCTAGAAGAACAAAATTTGGTGAGCCAAGTGGGATTTGTGTACTGATCATTACCACCAAGTATCATCAAGATGGGGTGAAAAAATATTTGCTGGTATTTCGGAAACTCGTGATTTCTTAGAAGCTTGGGAACCCCTCTCAATGAAATTGCTTTTCCACAGTCTGTGCCTAGGGCTACTTGAAGAGGAAACAAACCATAGCGAAAAAACTGAGAACTCCTTTATTTTGTCAAGTTTCAAAGAGCTACTACAAACCATGTTTGATTTAGAGTTCCAAATTCATCTATCTGTATAGGAGAGAACAGAGGAAAACCTAAATATAAAAACTGCTACTGTACACGAACGTTTCAACCTAGAAGAACAAAATTTGGTGAGCCAAGTGGGATTTGTGTACTGATCATTAGCAACAAGTATCATCAAGATTGGGTGAAAAAATATTTGGTGGTATTTCGGAAACTCGTTATTTCTTAGTAGCTTGGCAACCCCTGTCAATGAAAGTGCTTTTCCACAGTCTGTGCCTAGGGCTACTTGAAGAGGAAACAAACCATAGAGACAAATCTGAGAACTCCTTTATTTTGTCAAGTTTCAAAGAGCTACTACAAACCATGTTGGATTTAGAGTTCCAAATTCATCTATCTATATAGGAGAGAACAGAGAGAATCCTAAATATAAAAACTGCTACTGTAGACGAACGCTTCAACCTAGAAGAACAAAATTTGGTGAGCCAAGTGGGATTTGTGTACTGATCGTTACCACCAAGTATCAACAAGATTGTGTGAAAAAATATTTGCTGGTATTTCGGAATCTCGTTATTTCTTAGAAGCTTGGCAACCCATCTCAATGAAAGTGCTTTCCACAGTCTGTGCCTAGGGCTACTTGAAGAGGAAACAAACCATAGAGACAAAACTGAGAACTCCTTTATTTTGTCAAGTTTCAAAGAGCTACTACAAACCATGTTGGATTTAGAGTTCCAAATTCATCTATCTATATAGGAGAGAACAGAGAGAAACCTAAATATAAAAACTGTACAGTAGACGAACGCTTCAACCTAGAAGAACAAAATTTGGTGAGCCAAGTGGGATTTGTGTACTGATCGTTACCACCAAGTATCAACAAGATTGTGTGAAAAAATATTTGCTGGTATTTCGGAATCTCGTTATTTCTTAGAAGCTTGGCAACCCATCTCAATGAAAGTGCTTTCCACAGTCTGTGCCTAGGGCTACTTGAAGAGGAAACAAATCATAGAGACAAAACTGAGAACTCCTTTATTTTGTCAAGTTTCAAGGAGCTACTACAAAGCATGTTGGATTTAGATTTCCAAATTCATCTATCTATATAGGAGAGAACAGAGGGAAACCTAAATATAAAATCTGCTACTGTAGACGAACGCTTCAACTTAGAAGAACAAAATTTGGTAAGCCAAGTGGGATTTGTGTACTGATCATTACCACCAAGTATCATCAAGATTGGTTGAAAAAATATTTACTGGTATTTCGGAAACGCGTTATTTCTTAGAAGCTTGGCAACCCCTCTCAATGAAAGTGCTTTTCCCCAGTTTGTGCCTAGGGCTACTTGAAGAGGAAACAAACCATAGAGACAAATCTGAGAACTCCTTTAGTTTGTCATGTTTCAAATAGCTACTACAAACCATGTTGGATTTAGTGTTCCAAATTCATCTATCTGTATAGGAGAGAACAGAGTGAAACCTAAATATAAAACTGCTACTGTACACGAACGCTTCAACCTAGAAGAACAAAATTTGGTGAGCCAAGTGGGATTTATGTACTGATCATTACCACCAAGTATCAACAAGATTGTGTGAAAAAATATTTGCTGGTATTTCGGAAACTCGTTATTTCTTAGAAGCTTGGCAACCCCTCTCAATAAAAGTGCTTTTCCACAGTCTGTGCCTAGGGCTACTTGAAGAGGAAACAAACCATAGCTACAAAACTGAGAACTCCTTTATTTTGTCAAGTTTCAAAGAGCTACTACAAACCATGTTGGATTTAGATTTCCAAATTCATCTATCTATATAGGAGAGAACAGAGTTAAACCTAAATATAAAAACTGCTACTGTAGACGAACGCTTCAACCTAGAAGAACAAAATTTGGTGAGTCAAGTGGGATTTGTGTACTGATCATTACCACCAAGTATCATCAAGATTGGGTGAAAAAATATTTTCTGGTATTTCGGAAACTCGTAATTTCTTAGAAGCTTGGCAACCCCTCTCAATGAAAGTGCTTTTCCACAGTCTGTGCCTAGGGCTACTTGAAGAGGAAACAAACCATAGCGACAAAACTGAGAACTCATTTATTTTGTCAACTTTCAAAGAGCTACTACAAACTTGTTGGATTTAGAGTTCCAAATTCATCTTTCTATACAGGAGAGAACAGAGGGAAACCTAAATATAAAAACTGCTACTGTAGACGAACGCTTCAACCTAGAAGAACAAAATTTGGTGAGCCAAGTGGGATTTGTGTACTGATCATTAGCAGCAAGTATCATCAAGATTGGGTGAAAAAATATTTGCTGGTATTTCGGAAACTCGTAATTTCCTAGAAGCTTGGCAACCCCTCTCAATAAAAGTGCTTTTCTAGAGTCTGTGCCTAGGGCTACTTGAACAGGAAACAAACCATAGAGACAAAACTGAGAACTCATTAATTTTGTCAAGTTTCAAAGTGCTACTACAAACCATGTTGGATTTAGAGTTCCAAATTCATCTATCTGTATAGGAGAGAACAGAGGGAAACCTAAATATAAAAACTGCTACTGTACACGAACGCTTCAACCTAGAAGAACAAAATTTGGTGAGCCAAGTGGGATTTGTGTACTGATCATTAGCACCAAGTATCAACAAGATTGTGTGAAAAAATATTTGCTGGTATTTCGGAAACTCGTTATTTCTTAGAAGCTTGGCAACCCCTCTCAATGAAAGTGCTTTCCACAGTCTGTCCCTAGGGCTACTTGAAGAGGAAACAAACCATAGAGACAAAACTGAGAACTCCTTTATTTTGTCAAGTTTCAAAGAGCTACTACAAACCATGTTGGATTTAGAGTTCCAAATTCATCTATCTGTATAGGAGAGAACAGAGGGAAACCTAAATATAAAACTGCTACTGTACACGAACGCTTCAACCTAGAAGAACAAAATTTGGTGAGCCAAGTGGGATTTGTGTACTGATCATTATCACCAAGTATCAACAAGATTGTGTGAAAAAATATTTGCTGGTATTTCGGAAACTCGTTATTTCTTAGAAGCTTTGCAACCAATCTCAATGAAAGTGCTTTCCACAGTCTGTGCCTAGGGCTACTTTAAGAGGAAGCAAACCATAGAGACAAAAATGAGAACTCCTTTATTTTGTCAAGTTTCAAAGAGCTACTACAAACCATGTTGGATTTAGAGTTCCAAATTCATCTATCTATATAGGAGAGAACAGAGGGAAACCTAAATATAAAAACTGCTACTGTACACGAATGCTTCATCCTAGATGAACAAAAATTGGTTAGCCAAGTGGGATTTGTGTGCTGATCATTACCACCAAGTATCATCAAGTGTGGGTGAAAAAATACTTGCTGGTATTTCGGAAACTCGATATTTCTTAGAAGCTTGGCAACCCATCTCAATGAAAGTGCTTTTCCACAGCCTGTGCCTAGGGCTACTTGAAGAGGAAACAAACCATAGTGACAAAACTGAGAACTCCTTTATTTTGTCAAGTTTCAAAGAGCTACTACAAACCATGTTGGATTTAGAGTTCCAAATTCATCTATCTGTGTAGGAGAGAACAGAGTGAAACCTAAATATAAAAACTGCTACTGTACACGAACGCTTCAACCTAGAAGAACAAAATTTGGTAAGCCAAGTGGGATTTGTGTACTGATCATTACTACCAAGTATCATCAAGATTGGGTGAAAAAATATTTGCTGGTATTTCGGAAACTCGTTATTTCTTAGAAACTTGGCAACCCCTCTCAATGAAAGTGCTTTTCCACAGTCTGTGCCTAGGGCTACTTGAAGAGGAAACAAACCATAGAGACAAATCTGAGAACTCCTTTATTTTGTCAAGTTTCAAAGAGCTACTACAAACCATGTTGGATTTAGAGTTCCAAATTCATCTATCTATATAGGAGAGAACAGAGAGAAACCTAAATATAAAAACTGCTACTGTAGACGAACGCTTCAACCTAGAAGAACAAAATTGGTGAGCCAAGTGAGATTTGTGTACTGATCATTACCACCAAGTATCAACAAGATTGTGTGAAAAAATATTTGCTGGTATTTCGGAAACTCGTTATTTCTTAGAAGCTTGGCAACCCATCTCAATGAAAGTGCTTTCCACAGTCTGTGCCTAGGGCTACTTTAAGAGGAAACAAACCATAGAGACAAAACTGAGAACTCCTATATTTTGTCAAGTTTCAAAGAGCTACTACAAACCATGTTGGATTTAGAGTTCCAAATTTATCTATTTATATATGAGAGAACAGAGTGAAACCTAATTATAAAAACTGCTACGGTACACGAACGCTTCAACCTAGAAGAACAAAATTTGGTAAGTCAAGTGCGATTTGTGTACTGATCATTTCCACCAATTATCATCAAGATTGGGTGAAAAAATATTTGCTGGTATTTCGGAAACTCGTTATTTCTTAGAAGCTTGGCAACCCCTCTCAATGAAAGTGCTTTTCCACAGTCTGTGCCTAGGGATACTTGAAGAGGAAACAAACAATAGAGACAAAACTGAGAACTCCTTTATTTTGTCAAGTTTCAAGGAGCTACTACAAAGCATGTTGGATTTAGAGTTCCAAATTTATCTATCTATATAGGAGAGAACAGAGGGAAACCTAAATATAAAAACTGCTACTGTAGACGAACGCTTCAACCTAGAAGAACAAAATTTGGTGAGCCAAGTGGGATTTGTGTACTGATCATTACCACCAAGTATCATCAAGATTGGGTGAAAAAATATTTGCTGGTATTTCGGAAACTCGTTATTTCTTAGAAGCTTGGCAATCCCTCTCAATGAAAGTGCTTTTCCACAGTCTGTGCCTAGGGCTACTTGAACAGGAAACAAACCATAGAGACAAAACTGAGAACTCCTTTATTTTGTCAAGTTTCAAAGAGCTACTACAAACCATGTTGGATTTAGAGTTCCAAATTCATCTACCTGTATAGGAGAGAACAGAGGGAAACCTAAATATAAAAACTGCTACTGTATACGAACGCTTCAACCTAGAAGAACAAAATTTGGTGAGCCAAGTGGGATTTGTGTACTGATCATTAGCAACAAGTATCATCAAGATTGGGTGAAAAAATATTTGCTGGTATTTCGGAAACTCGTAATTTCTTAGAAGCTTGGCAATCCCTCTCAATGAAACTGGTTTTCCACAGTCTGTGCCTAGGGCTACTTGAAGAGGGAACAAACCATAGAGACAAAACTGAGAACTCCTTTATTCTGTCAAGTTTCAAGGAGCTACTACAAAGCATGTTGGATTTAGAGTTCCAAATTCATCTATCTATATAGGAGAGAACAGAGGGAATCCTAGATATAAAAACTGCTACTGTAGACGAACGCTTCAACCTAGAAGAACAAAATTTGGTAAGCCAAGTGGGATTTGTGTACTGATCATTACTACCAAGAATCATCAAGATTGGGTGAAAAAATATTTGCTGGTATTTCGGAAACTCGTTATTTCTTAGAAGCTTGGGAACCCCTCTCAATGAAAGTGCTTTTCCACAGTCTGTGCCTAGGGCTACTTGAAGAGGAAACAAACCATAGCGACAAAACTGAGAACTCCTTTATTTTGTCAAGTTTCAAAGAGCTACTACAAACCATGTTGGACTTAGAGTTCCAAATTCATCTTTCTATATAGGAGAGAACAGAGGGAAACCTAAATATAAAAACTGCTACTGTAGACGAACGCTTCAACCTAGAAGAACAAAATTTGGTGAGCCAAGTGGGATTTGTGTACTGATCATTACCACCAAGTATCATCAAGATTGGGTGAAAAAATATTTGCTGGCATTTCGGAAACTCGTGATTTCTTAGAAGCTTGGGAACCCCTCTCAATGAAAGTGCTTTTCCACAGTCTGCGCCTAGGGCTACTTGAAGAGGAAACAAACCATAGCGACAAAACTGAGAACTCCTTTATTTTGTCAAGTTTCAAAGAGCTACTACAAACCATGTTGGATTTAGAGTTCCAAATTCATCTATCTATATATGAGAGAACAGAGTGAAACCTAAATATAAAAACTGCTACTGTACACGAACGCTTCAACCTAGAAGAACAAAACTTGGTGAGCCAAGTGGGATTTGTGTACTGATCATTAGTAAAAAGTATCATCAAGATAGGGTGAAAAAATATTTGCTGGTATTTCGGAAACTCGTGATTTCTAAGAAGCTTGGGAACCCCTCTCAATGAAAGTGCTTTTCCACAGTCTGTGCCTAGGGCTACTTGAAGAGGAAACAAACCATAGAGACAAATCTGAGAACTCCTTTATTTTGTCAAGTTTCAAAGAGCTACTACAAACCATGTTGGATTTAGAGTTCCAAATTCATCTATTGATATAGGAGATAACAGAGAGAAACCTAAATATAAAAACTGTACTGTAGACGAACGCTTCAACGTAGAAGAACAAAATTTGGTGAGCCAAGTGGGATTTGTGTACTGATCATTACCACCAAGTATCATCAAAATTGGGTGAAAAAATATTTGCTGGTAATTCGGAAACTCGTGATTTCTAAGAAGCTTGGGAACCCCTCTCAATGAAAGTGCTTTTCCACAGTCTGTGCCTAGGGATACTTGAAGAGGAAACAAACCATAGCGACAAAACTGAGAACTCCTTTATTTTGTCAAGTTTCAAAGAGCTACTACAAACCATGTTGGACTTAGAGTTCCAAATTCATCTTTCTATATAGGAGAGAACAGAGGAAAACCTAAATATAAAAACTGCTACTGTAGACGAAAGCTTCAACCTAGAAGAACAAAATTTGGTGAGCCAAGTGGGATTTGTGTACTGATCATTACCACCAAGTATCATCAAGATTGGGTGAAAAAATATTTGCTGGCATTTCGGAAACTCGTGATTTCTTAGAAGCTTGGGAACCCCTCTCAATGAAAGTGCTTTTCCACAGTCTGCGCCTAGGGCTACTTGAAGAGGAAACAAACCATAGCGACAAAACTGAGAACTCCTTTATTTTGTCAAGTTTCAAAGAGCTATTACAAACCATGTTGGATTTAGAGTTCCAAATTGATCTATCTATATATGAGAGAACAGAGTGAAACCTAAATATAAAAACTGCTACTGTACACGAACGCTTCAACCTAGAAGAACAAAATTTGGTGAGCCAAGTGGGATTTGTGTACTGATCATTACCAACAAGTATCATGAAGATTGGGTGAAAAAATATTTGCTGGTATTTCGGAAACTCGTGATTTCTTAGAAGCTGGGGAACCCCTCTAAATGAAAGTGCTTTTCCACAGTCTGTGCCTAGGGCTACTTGAAGAGGAAACAAACCATAGAGACAAATCTGAGAACTCCTTTATTTTGTCAAGTTTCAAAGAGCTACTACAAACCATGTTGGATTTAGAGTTCCAAATTCATCTATCTATATAGGAGAGAACAGAGAGAAACCTAAATATAAAAACAGCTACTGTAGACGAACGCTTCAACCTAGAAGAACAAAATTTGGTGAGCCAAGTGGGATTTGTGTACTGATCATTACCACCAAGTATCAACAAGATTGTGTGAAAAAATATTTGCTGGTATTTCGGAAACTCGTTATTTCTTAGAAGCTTGGCAACCCATCTCAATGAAAGTGCTTTCCACAGTCTGTGCAAAGGGCTACTTGAAGAGGAAACAAACCATAGAGACAAAACCTAGAACTCCTTTATTTTGTCAAGTTTCAAAGAGCTACTACAAACCATGTTGGATTTAGAGTTCCAAATTCATCTAGCTATATAGGAGAGAACAGAGAGAAACCTAAATATAAAAACTGCTACTGTAGACGAACGCTTCAACCTAGAAGAACAAAATTTGGTGAGCCAAGTGGGATTTGTGTACTGATCATTACCACCAAGTATCAACAAGATTGTGTGAAAAAATATTTGCTGGTATTTCGGAAACTCGTTATTTCTTAGTAGCTTGGAAAACCATCTCAATGAAAGTGCTTTCCACAGTCTGTGCCTAGGGCTACTTTAAGAGGAAACAAACCATAGAGACAAAACTGAGAACTCCTTTATTTTGTCAAGTTTCAAAGAGCTACTACAAACCATGTTGGATTTAGAGTTCCAAATTCATCTATCTATATAGGAGAGAGCAGAGGGAAACCTAAATATAAAAACTGCTACTGTAGACGAATGCTTCAACCTAGAAGAACAAAATTTGGTGAGCAAAGTGGGATTTGTGTACTGATCATTACCACGAAGTATCATCAAGATTGGGTGAAAAAATATTTGCTGGTATTTCGGAAACTCGTTATTTCTTAGAAGCTTGGCAACCCCTCTCAATGAAAGTGCTTTTCCACAGTCTGTGCCTAGGGCTACTTGAAGATGAAACAAACCATATAGACAAATCTGAGAACTCCTTTATTTTGTAAAGTTTCAAAGAGCTACTACAAACCATATTGGATTTAGAGTTCCAAATTCCTCTATCTATATATGAGAGAACAGAGGGAATACTAAATATAAAAACTGCTACTGTAGACGAACGCTTCAACCTAGAAGAACAAAATTTGGTAAGCCAAGTGGGATTTGTGTACTGATCATTACCACCAAGTATCATCAAGATTGGGTGAAAAAATATTTTCTGGTATTTCGGAAACTCGTTATTTCTTAGAAGCTTGGCAACCCCTCTCAATGAAAGTGCTTTTCCACAGTCTGTGCCTAGGGCTACTTGAAGAGGAAACAAACCATAGAGACAAATCTGAGAACTCCTTTATTTTGTCAAGTTTCAAAGACCTACTACAAACCATGTTGGATTTAGAGTCCAAATTCATCTATCTATATAGGAGAGAACAGAGAGAAACCTAAATATAAAAACTGCTACTGTAGACGAACGCTTCAACCTAGAAGAACAAAATTTGGTGAGCCAAGTGGGATTTGTGTACTGATCATTACCACCAAGTATCCACAAGATTGTGTGAAAAAATATTTGCAGGTATTTCAGAAACTCGTTATTTCTTAGAAGCTTGGCAACCCATCTCAATAAAAGTGCTTTCCACAGTCTGTGCCTAGGGCTACCTGAAGAGGAAACAAACCATAGAGACAAAACTGAGAACTCTTTATTTTGTCAAGTTTCAAAGAGCTACTACAAAGCATGTTGGATTTAGAGTTCAAATTCATCTAGCTATATAGGAGAGAACAGAGGGAAACCTAAATATAAAAACTGCTACTGTAGACGAACGCTTCAACCTAGAAGAACAAAATTTGGTGAGCCAAGTGGGATTTGTGTACTGATCATTAGTACCAAGTATCATCAAGATTGGGTGAAAAAATATTTGCTGGTATTTCGGAAACTCGTAATTTCTTAGAAGCTTGGCAACCCCTCTCAATGAAAGTGCTTTTCCACAGGCTGTGCCTAGGGCTACTTGAACAGGAAACAAACCATAGAGACAAAACTGAGAACTCCTTTATTTTGTCAAGTTTCAAAGAGCTACTACAAACCATGTTGGATTTAGAGTTCCAAATTCATCTATCTGTATAGGAGAGAACAGAGGGAAACCTAAATATAAAACTGCTACTGTACACGAACGCTTCAACCTAGAAGAACAAAATTTGGTGAGCCAAGTGGGATTTGTGTACTGATCATTAGCAACAAGTATAATCAAGATTCGGTGAAAAAATATTTGCTGGTATTTCGAAAACTCGTAATTTCTTAGAAGCTTGGCAACCCCTCTGAATGAAAGTGGTTTTCCACAGTCTGTGCCTAGGGCTACTTGAAGAGGGAACAAACCATAGAGACAAAACTGAGAACTCCTTTATTCTGTCAAGTTTCAAGGAGCTACTATAAAGCATGTTGGATTTAGAGTTCCAAATTCATTTATCTATATAGGAGAGAACAGAGGGAATCCTAGATATAAATACTGCTACTGTAGACGAACGCTTCAACCTAGAAGAACAAAATTTGGTAAGCCAAGTGGGATTTGTGCACTGATCATTACCACCAAGTATCATCAAGATTGGGTGAAAAAATATTTGCTGGTATTTCGGAAACTCGTTATTTCTAGAAGCTTGGCAACCCCTCTCAATGAAAGTGCTTTTCCACAGTCTGTGCCTAGGGCTACTTGAAGAGGAAACAAACCATAGAGAGAAATCTGAGAACTCCTTTATTTTGTCAAGTTTCAAAGAGCTACTACAAACCATGTTGGATTTAGAGTTCCAAATTCATCTATTGATATAGGAGAGAACAGAGAGAAACCTAAATATAAAAACTGCTACTGTAGACGAACGCTTCAACCTAGAAGAACAAAATTTGGTGAGCCAAGTGGGATTTGTGTACTGATCATTTCCACCAAGTATCATCAAGATTGGGTGAAAAAATATTTGCTGGTATTTCGGAAACTCGTTATTTCTTAGAAGCATGGCAACCCCTCTCAATGAAAGTGCTTTTCCACAGTCTGTGCCTAGGGCTACTTGAAGAGGAAACAAACCATAGAGACAAAACTGAGAACTCCTTTATTTTGTCAAGTTTCAAGGAGCTACTACAAAGCATGTTGGATTTAGAGTTCCAAATTCATCTATCTATATAGGAGAGAACAGAGGGAAACCTAAATATAAAACCTGCTACTGTAGACGAACGCTTCAACCTAGAAGAACAAAATTTGGTAAGCCAAGTGGGATTTGTGTACTGATCATTTCCACCAAGTATCATCAAGATTGGGTGAAAAAATATTTGCTGGTATTTCGGAAACTCGTTATTTCTTAGAAGCTTGGCAACCCCTCTCAATGAATGTGCTTTTCCACAGTCTGTGCCTAGGGCTACTTGAAGAGGAAACAAACCATAGAGACAAATCTGAGAACTCCTTTATTTTGTCAAGTTTCATAGAGCTACTACAAACCATTATGGATTTAGAGTTCCAAATTAATCTATCTATATAGGAGAGAACAGAGAGAAACCTAAATATAAAAACTGCTACTGTAGACGATCGCTTCAACCTAGAAGAACAAAATTTGGTGAGCCAAGTGGGATTTGTGTACTGATCATTACCACCAAGTATCAACAAGATTGTGTGAAAAAATATTTGCTTGTATTTCGGAAACTCGTTATTTCTTAGAAGCTTGGCAAACCATCTCAATGAAAGTGCTTTCCACAGTCTGTGCCTAGGGCTACTTTAAGAGGAAACAAACCATAGAGACAAAACTGAGAACTCCTTTATTTTGTCAATTTTCAAAGAGCTATTACAAACCATGTTGGATTTAGAGTTCCAAATTCATCTATCTATATAGGAGAGAACAGAGGGAAACCTAAATATAAAAACTGCTACTGTAGACGAACGCTTCAACCTAGTAGAACAAAATTTGGTGAGCCAAGTGGGATTTGTGTACTGATCATTACCACCAAGTATCATCCAGATTGGGTGAAAAAATATTTGCTGGTATTTCGGAAACTCGTGATTTCTAAGAAGCTTGGGAACCCCTCTCAATGAAAGTGCTTTTCCACAGTTTGTGCCTAGGGCTACTTGAAGAGGAAACAAACCATAGCGACAAAACTGAGAACTCCTTTATTTTGTCAAGTTTCAAAGATCTACTACAAACCATGTTTTACTTAGAGTTCCAAATTCATCTTTCTATATAGGAGAGAACAGAGGGAAACCTAAATATAAAAACTGCTACTGTTGACGAACGCTTCAACCTAGAAGAACAAAATTTGGTGAGCCAAGTGGGATTTGTGTACTGATCATTACCACCAAGTATCATCAAGATTGGGTGAAAAAATATTTGCTGTCATTTCGGAAACTCGTGATTTCTTAGAAGCTTGGGAACCCCTCTCAATGAAAGTGCTTTTCCACAGTCTGTGCTTAGGGCTACTTGAAGAGGAAACAAATCATAGCGACAAAACTGAGAACTCCTTTATTTTGTCAAGTTTCAAAGAGCTACTACAAACCATGTTGGATTTAGAGTTCCAAATTCATCTTTCTATATAGCAGAGAACAGAATGAAACCTAAATATAAAAACTGCTACTTTAGACGAACCCTTCAACCTAGAAGAACAAAATTTGGTGAGCCAAGTGGGATTTGTGTACTGATCATTAGCACCAAGTATCATCAAGATTGGGTGAAAAAATATTTGCTGGTATTTCGGAAACTCGTTATTTCGTAGAAGCTTGGCAACCCCTCTCAATGAAAGTGCTTTCCACAGTCTGTGCCTAGGGCTATTGAAGAGGAAACAAACCATAGAGACAAAACTGAGAACTCCTTTATTTTGTCAAGTTTCAAAGAGCTACTACAAACCATGTTGGATTTAGAGTTCCAAATTCATCTATCTATATGGGAGAGAACAGAGGGAAACCTAAATATAAAAACTGCTACTCTAGACGAACGCTTCAACCTAGAAGAACAAAATTTGGTGAGCCAAGTGGGATTTGTGTACTGATCATTACCACCAAGTATTATCAAGATTGGGTAAAAAAATATTTGCTGGTATTTCGGAAACTCGTTATTTCGTAGAAGCTTTTCAACCCCTCTCAATGAAAGTGCTTTCCACAGTCTGTGCCTAGGGCTACTTGAAGAGGAAACAAACCATAGAGACAAAACTGAGAACTCCTTTATTTTGTAAAGTTTCAAAGAGCTACTACAAACCATGTTGGATTTAGAGTTCCAAATTCATCTATCTATATGGGAGAGAACAGAGGAAAACCTAAATATAAAAACTGCTACTGTAGACGAGCGCTTCAACCTAAAAGAACAAAATTTGGTGAGCCAAGTGGGATTTGTGTACTGATCATTACCACCAAGTATTATCATGATTGGGTGAAAAAATATTTGCTGGTGTTTCGGAAACTCGTTATTTCTTAGAAGCTTGGCAACCCATCTCAATGAAAGTGCTTTTCCACAGTCTGTGCCTAGGGCTACTTGAAGAGGAAACAAACCATAGAGACAAATCTGAGAACTCCTTTATTTTGAAAAGTTTCAAAGAGCTACTACAAACCATGTTGGATTTAGAGTTCCAAATTCATCTATCTATATAGGAGAGAACAGAGAGAAACCTAAAGATAAAAACTGCTACTGTAGATGAACGCTTCAACCTAGAAGAACAAAATTGGTGAGCCAAGTGGGGTTTGTGTACTGATCATTACCACCAAGTATCAACAAGATTGTGTGAAAAAATATTTGCTGGTATTTCGGAAACTCGTTATTATCAGAAGCTTGGCAACCCATCTCAATGAAAGTGCTTTCCAAAGTCTGTGCCTAGGGCTACTTGAAGAGGAAACAAACCATAGAGACAAAACTGAGAACTCCTTTATTTTGTCAAGTTTCAAAGAGCTACTACAAACCATGTTGGATTTAGAGTTCCAAATTCATCTATCTATATATGAAGGAACAGAGTGAATCCTAAATATAAAAACTGCTACTGTAAACGAACGCTTCAACCTAGAAGAACAAAATTTGGTAAGCCAAGTGGGATTTGCGTACTGATCATTTCCACCAAGTATTATCAAGATTGGGTGAAAAAATATTTGCTGGTATTTCGGAAACTCGTTATTTCTTAGAAGCTTGGCAACCCCTCTCAAGGAAAGTGCTTTTCCACAGTCTGTGCCTAGGGCTACTTGAAGAGGAAACAAACCATAGAGACAAATCTGAGAACTCCTTTATTTTGTCAAGTTTCATAGAGCTACTACAAACCATTATGGATTTAGAGTTCCAAATTCATCTATCTATATAGGAGAGAACAGAGAGAAACCTAAATATAAAAACTGCTACTGTAGACGAACGCTTCAACCTAGAAGAACAAAATTTGGTGAGCCAAGTGGGATTTGTGTACTGATCATTACCACCAAGTATCAACAAGATTGTGTGAAAAAATATTTGGTGGTATTTCAGAAACTCGTTATTTCTTAGAAGCTTGGCAACCCATCTCAATAAAAGTGCTTTCCACAGTCTGTGCATAGGGCTACTTGAAGAGGAAACAAACCATAGAGACAAAACTGAGAACTCTTTATTTTGTCAAGTTTCAAAGAGCTACTACAAAGCATGTTGGATTTAGAGTTTCAAATTCATCTAGCTATATAGGAGAGAACAGAGGGAAACCTAAATATAAAAACTGCTACTGTAGACGAACGCTTAAACCTAGAAGAACAAAATTTGGTAAGCCAAGTGGGGTTTGTGTACTGATCATTTCCACCAAGTATCATCAAGATTGGGTGAAAAAATGTTTGCTGGTATTTCAGAAACTCGTTATTTCTTAGAAGCTTCGCAACCCCTCTCAATGAAAGTGCTTTTCCACAGTCTGTGCCTAGGGCTACTTGAAGAGGAAACAAACCATAGAGACAAAACTGAGAACTCCTTTATTTTGTCAAGTTTCATAGAGCTACTACAAACCATTATGGATTTAGAGTTCCAAATTCATCTATCTGTATAGGAGAGAACAGAGAGAAACCTAAATATAAAAACTGCTACTGTAGACGAACGCTTCAACCTAGAAGAACAAAATTTGGTGAGCCAAGTAGGATTTGTGTACTGATCATTACCACCAAGTATCAACAAGTTTGTGTGAAAAAATATTTGCTGGTATTTCGGAAACTCGTTATTTCTTAGAAGCTTGGCAACCCATCTCAATGAAAGTGCTTTCCACAGTCTGTGCCTAGGGCTACTTGAAGAGGAAACAAACCATAGAGACAAAACTGAGAACTCCTTTGTTTTGCCAAGTTTCAAAGAGCTACTACAAACCATGTTGGATTTAGAGTTCCAAATTCATCTATCTATATATGAGAGAACAGAGAGAAACCTAAATATAAAAACTGCTACTGTACACGAACGCTTCAACCTAGAAGAACAAAATTTGGTGAGCCAAGTGGGATTTGTGTACTGATCATTAGCAACAAGTATCATCAAGATTGGGTGAAAAAATATTTGCTGGTATTTCGGAAACTCGTGATTTTTTAGAAGCTTGGGAACCCCTCTAAATGAAAGTGCTTTTCCACAGTCTGTGCCTAGGGCTACTTGAAGAGGAAAAAAACCGTAGAGACAAATCTGAGAACTCCTTTATTTTGTCAAGTTTCAAAGAGATACTACAAACCATGTTGGATTTAGAGATCCAAATTCATCTATCTATATAGGAGGGAACAGAGAGAAACTAAATATAAAAACTGCTACTGTAGACGAACGCTTCAACCTAGAAGAACAAAATTTCGTGAGCCAAGTGGGATTTGTGTACTGATCATTACCACCAAGTATCAACAAGTTTGTGTGAAAAAATATTTGCTGGTATTTCGGAAACTCGTTATTTCTTAGAAGCTTGGCAACCTATCTCAATGAAAGTGCTTTCCACAGTCTGTGCCTAGGGCTACTTGAAGAGGAAACAAACCATAGAGACAAAACTGAGAAATCCTTTATTTTGTCAATTTTCAAAGAGCTACTACAAACCATGTTCTATTTAGAGTTCCAAATTCATCTATCTATATATGAGAGAAAAGAGTGAAACCTAAATATAAAAACTGCTACTGTAGACGAACGCTTCAACCTAGAAGAACAAAATTTGGTGAGCCAAGTGGGATTTGTGTACTGATCATTACCACCAAGTATCATCCAGATTGGGTGAAAAAATATTTGCTGGTATTTCGGAAACTCGTGATTTCTAAGAAGCTTGGGAACCCCTCTCAATGAAAGTGCTTTTCCACAGTTTGTGCCTAGGGCTACTTGAAGAGGAAACAAACCATAGAGACAAAACTGAGAACTCCTTTATTTTGTCAAGTTTCAAAGATCTACTACAAACCATGTTGGACTTAGAGTTCCAAATTCATCTTTCTATATAGGAGAGAACAGAGGGAAACCTAAATATAAAAACTGCTACTGTTGACGAACGCTTCAACCTAGAAGAACAAAATTTGGTGAGCCAAGTGGGATTTGTGTACTGATCATTACCACCAAGTATCATCAAGATTGGGTGAAAAAATATTTGCTGTCATTTCGGAAACTCGTGATTTCTTAGAAGCTTGGGAACCCCTCTCAATGAAAGTGCTTTTCCACAGTCTGTGCTTAGGGCTACTTGAAGAATAAACAAATCATAGCGACAAAACTGAGAACTCCTTTATTTTGTCAAGTTTCAAAGAGCTACTACAAACCATGTTGGATTTAGAGTTCCAAATTCATCTTTCTATATAGCAGAGAACAGAATGAAACCTAAATATAAAAACTGCTACTTTAGACGAACCCTTCAACCTAGAAGAACAAAATTTGGTGAGCCAAGTGGGATTTGTGTACTGATCATTAGCACCAAGTATCATCAAGATTGGGTGAAAAAATATTTGCTGGTATTTCGGAAACTCGTTATTTCGTAGAAGCTTGGCAACCCCTCTCAATGAAAGTGCTTTCCACAGTCTGTGCCTAGGGCTATTGAAGAGGAAACAAACCATAGAGACAAAACTGAGAACTCCTTTATTTTGTCAAGTTTCAAAGAGCTACTACAAACCATGTTGGATTTAGAGTTCCAAATTCATCTATCTATATGGGAGAGAACAGAGGGAAACCTAAATATAAAAACTGCTACTCTAGACGAACGCTTCAACCTAGAAGAACAAAATTTGGTGAGCCAAGTGGGATTTGTGTACTGATCATTACCACCAAGTATTATCAAGATTGGGTGAAAAAATATTTGCTGGTATTTCGGAAACTCGTTATTTCGTAGAAGCTTTTCAACCCCTCTCAATGAAAGTGCTTTCCACAGTCTTTACCTAGGGCTACTTGAAGAGGAAACAAACCATAGAGACAAAACTGAGAACTCCTTTATTTTGTCAAGTTTCAAAGAGCTACTACAAACCATGTTGGATTTAGAGTTCCAAATTCATCTATCTATATGGGAGAGAACAGAGGAAAACCTAAATATAAAAACTGCTACTGTAGACGAGCGCTTCAACCTAAAAGAACAAAATTTGGTGAGCCAAGTGGGATTTGTGTACTGATCATTACCACCAAGTATTATCATGATTGGGTGAAAAAATATTTGCTGGTGTTTCGGAAACTCGTTATTTCTTAGAAGCTTGGCAACCCATCTCAATGAAAGTGCTTTCCACAGTCTGTGCCTAGGGCTACTTGAAGAGGAAACAAACCATAGAGACAAAACTGAGAACTCCTTTATTTTGTCAAGTTTCAAAGAGCTACTACAAACCATGTTGGATTTAGAGTTCCAAATTCATCTATCTATATATGAGAGAATATATTGAAACCTAATATAAAAACTGCTACTGTACACGAACGCTTCAACCTAGAAGAAAAAAATTTGGTGAGCCAAGTGGGATTTGTGTACTGATCATTACCACCAAGTATCATCAAGATTGGGTGAAAAAATTTTGCTGGTATTTCGGAAACTCGTGATTTCTTAGAAGCTTGGGAACCCCTCTAAATGAAAGTGCTTTTCCACAGTCTGTGCCTAGGGCTACTTGAAGAGGAAACAAACCATAGAGACAAATCTGAGAACTCCTTTATTTTGCCAAGTTTCAAAGAGCTACTACAAACCATGTTGGATTTAGAGTTCCAAATTCATCTATCTATATAGGAGAGAACAGAGAGAAACCTAAAGATAAAAACTGCTACTGTAGATGAACGCTTCAACCTAGAAGAACAAAATTGGTGAGCCAAGTGGGGTTTGTGTACTGATCATTACCACCAGTATCAACAAGATTGTGTGAAAAAATATTTGCTGGTATTTCGGAAACTCGTTATTATTAGAAGCTTGGCAACCCATCTCAATGAAAGTGCTTTCCACAGTCTGTGCCTAGGGCTACTTGAAGAGGAAACAAACCATAGAGACAAAACTGAGAACTCCTTTATTTTGTCAAGTTTCAAAGAGCTACTACAAACCATGTTGGATTTAGAGTTCCAAATTCATCTATCTATATATGAAGGAACAGAGTGAATCCTAAATATAAAAACTGCTACTGTAAACGAACGCTTCAACCTAGAAGAACAAAATTTGGTAAGCCAAGTGGGATTTGCGTACTGATCATTTCCACCAAGTATTATCAAGATTGGGTGAAAAAATATTTGCTGGTATTTCGGAAACTCGTTATTTCTTAGAAGCTTGGCAACCCCTCTCAAGGAAAGTGCTTTTCCACAGTCTGTGCCTAGGGCTACTTGAAGAGGAAACAAACCATAGAGACAAATCTGAGAACTCCTTTATTTTGTCAAGTTTCATAGAGCTACTACAAACCATTATGGATTTAGAGTTCCAAATTCATCTATCTGTATAGGAGAGAACAGAGAGAAACCTAAATATAAAAACTGCTACTGTAGACGAACGCTTCAACCTAGAAGAACAAAATTTGGTGAGCCAAGTGGGATTTGTGTACTGATCATTACCACCAAGTATCAACAAGTTTGTGTGAAAAAATATTTGCTGGTATTTCGGAAACTCGTTATTTCTTAGAAGCTTGGCAACCCATCTCAATGAAAGTGCTTTCCACAGTCTGTGCCTAGGGCTACTTGAAGAGGAAACAAACCATAGAGACAAAACTGAGAACTCCTTTATTTTGCCAAGTTTCAAAGAGCTACTACAAACCATGTTGGATTTAGAGTTCCAAATTCATCTATCTATATATGAGAGAACAGAGTGAAACCTAAATATAAAAACTGCTACTGTACACGAACGCTTCAACCTAGAAGAACAAAATTTGGTGAGCCAAGTGGGATTTGTGTACTGATCATTAGCAACAAGTATCATCAAGATTGGGTGAAAAAATATTCGCTGGTATTTCGGAAACTCGTGATTTTTTAGAAGCTTGGGAACCCCTCTATTGAAAGTGCTTTTCCACAGTCTGTGCCTAGGGCTACTTGAAGAGGAAACAAACCATAGAGACAAATCTGAGAACTCCTTTATTTTGTCAAGTTTCAAAGAGATACTACAAACCATGTTGGATTTAGAGATCCAAATTCATCTATCTATATAGGAGGGAACAGAGAGTAACTAAATATAAAAACTGCTACTGTAGACGAACGCTTCAACCTAGAAGAACAAAATTTCGTGAGCCAAGTGGGATTTGTGTACTGATCATTACCACCAAGTATCAACAAGATTGTGTGAAAAAATATTTGCTGGTATTTCGGAAACTCGTTATTTCTTAGAAGCTTGGCCACCCATCTCAATGAAAGTGCTTTCCACAGTCTGTGCCAAGGGCTACTTGAAGAGGAAACAAACCATAGAGACAAAACTGAGAACTCCTTTATTTTGTCAAGTTTCAAAGAGCTACTACAAACCATTTTGGATTTAGAGTTCCAAATTCATCTAGCTATATAGGAGAGAACAGAGAGAAACCTAATTATAAAAACTGCTAGTGTAGACGAACGCTTCAACCTAGAAGAACAAAATTCGGTGAGCCAAGTGGGATTTGTGTACTGATCATTACCACCAAGTATCAACAAGATTGTGTGAAAAAATATTTGCTGGTATTTCGGAAACTCGTTATTTCTTAGTAGCTTGGCAAACCATCTCAATGAAAGTGCTTTCCACAGTCTGTGCCTAGGGCTACTTTAAGAGGAAACAAACCATAGAGACAAAACTGAGAACTCCTTTACTTTGTCAAGTTTCAAAGAGCTACTACAAACCATGTTGGATTTAGAGTTCCAAATTCATCTATCTATATAGGAGAGAGCAGAGGGAAACCTAAATATAAAAACTGCTACTGTAGACGAATGCTTCAACCTAGAAGAACAAAATTTGGTGAGCAAAGTGGGATTTGTGTACTGATCATTACCACGAAGTATCATCAAGTTTGGGAGAAAAAATATTTGCTGGTATTTCGGAAACTCATTATTTCTTAGAAGCTTGGCAACCCCTATCAATGAAAGTGCTTTTCCACAGTCTGTGCCTAGGGCTACTTGAAGAGGAAACAAACCATATAGACAAATCTGAGAACTCCTTTATTCTGTCAAGTTTCAAGGAGCTACTACAAAGCATGTTGGATTTAGAGTTCCAAATTCATCTATTGATATAGGAGAGAACAGAGAGAAACCTAAATATAAAAACTGCTACTGTAGACGAACGCTTCAACCTAGAAGAACAAAATTTGGTGAGCCAAGTGGGATTTGTGTACTGATCATTTCCACCAAGTATCATCAAGATTGTGTGAAAAAATATTTGCTGGTATTTCGGAAACTCGTTATTTCTTAGAAGCTTGGCAACCCCTCTCAATGAAAGTGCTTTTCCACAGTGTGTGCCTAGGGCTACTTGAAGAGGAAACAAACCATAGAGACAAAACTGAGAACTCCTTTATTTTGTCAAGTTTCAAGGAGCTACTACAAAGCATGTTGGATTTAGAGTTTCAAATTCATCTATCTATATAGGAGAGAACAGAGGGAAACCTAAATATAAAACCTGCTACTGTAGACGAACGCTTCAACCTAGAAGAACAAAATTTGGTAAGCCAAGTGGGATTTGTGTACTGATCATTTCCACCAAGTATCATCAAGATTGGGTGAAAAAATATTTGCTGGTATTTCGGAAACTCGTTATTTCTTAGAAGCTTGGCAACCCCTCTCAATGAAAGTGCTTTTCCAAGTATGTGCCTAGGGCTACTTGAAGAGGAAACAAACCATAGGGAGAAATTTGAGAACTCCTTTATTTTGTCAAGTTTCAAAGAGCTACTACAAACCATGTTGGATTTAGAGTTCCAAATTCATCTATTGATATAGGAGAGAACAGAGAGAAACCTAAATATAAAAACTGCTACTGTAGACGTACGCTTCAACCTAGAAGAACAAAATTTGGTGAGCCAAGTGGGATTTGTGTACTGATCATTACCACCAAGTATCATCAAGATTGGGTGAAAAAAAATTTGCTTGTATTTCGGTAACTCGTGATTTCTTAGAAGCTTGGGAACCCCTCTCAATGAAAGTGCTTTTCCACAGTCTGTGCCTAGGGCTAGTTGAAGAGGAAACAAACCATAGCGACAAAACTGAGAACTCCTTTATTTTGTCAAGTTTCAAAGAGCTACTACAAACCATGTTGGATTTAGAGTTCCAAATTCATCTATCTATATATGAGAGAACAGAGTGAAACCTAAATATAAAAACTGCTACTGTACACGAACGCTTCAACCTAGAAGAACAAAATTTGGTGAGCCAAGTGGGATTTGTGTACTGGTCATTAGCAAAGGTATCATCAAGATTGGGTGAAAAAATATTTGCTGGTATTTCAGAAACTCGTGATTTCCTGGAAGCTTGGGAACCCCTCTAACTAAATGAAAGTGCTTTTCCACAGTCTGTGCCTAGAGCTACTTGAAGAGAAAACAAACCATAGAGACAAATCTGAGAACTCCTTTATTTTGTCAAGTTTCAAAGAGCTACTACAAACCATGTTGGATTTAGAGTTCCAAATTAATCTATCTATATATGAGAGAACAGAGTGAATCCTAAATATAAAAACTGCTACTGTAAACGAACGCTTCAACTTAGAAGAACAAAATTTGGTAAGCCAAGTGGGATTTGTGTACTGATCATTTCCACCAAGTATTATCAAGATTGGGTGAAAAAATATATGCTGGTATTTCGGAAACTCGTTATTTCTTAGAAGCTTGGCAACCCCTCTCAAGGAAAGTGCTTTTCCACAGTCTGTGCCTAGGGCTACTTGAAGAGGAAACAAACCATAGAGACAAAACTGAGAACTCCTTTATTTTGTCAAGTTTAAAGGAGCTACTACAAAGCATGTTGGATTTAGAGTTCCAAATTCATCTATCTATATAGGAGAGAACAGAGGGAAACCTAAATATAAAAACTGCTACTGTAGACGAACGCTTCAACCTAGAAAAACAAAATTTGGTAAGCCAAGTGGGATTTCGGTACTGATCATTTCCACCAAGTATCATCAAGATTGGGTGAAAAAATATTTGCTGGTATTTCGGAAACTCGTTACTTCTTAGAAGCTTGGCAACCCCTCTCAATGAAAGTGCTTTTCCACAGTCTGTGCCTAGGGCTACTTGAAGAGGAAACAAACCATAGAGACAAATCTGAGAACTCCTTTATTTTGTCAAGTTTCATAGAGCTACTAGAAACCATTATGGATTTAGAGTTCCAAATTCATCTATCCATATAGGAGAGAACAGAGAGAAACCTAAATGTAAAAACTGCTACTGTAGACGAACGCTTCAACCTAGAAGAACAAAATTTGGTGAGCCAAGTGGGATTTGTGTACTGATCATTACCACCAAGTATCAACAAGATTGTGTGAAAAAATATTTGCGTGTATTTCGGAAACTCGTTATTTCTTAGAAGCTTGGCAAACCATCTCAATGAAAGTGCTTTCCACAGTCTGTGCCTAGGGCTACTTGAAGAGGAAACAAACCATAGAGACAAAACTGAGAACTCCTTTATTTTGTCAAGTTTTAAAGAGCTACTACAAACCATGTTGGATTTAGAGTTCCAAATTCATCTATCTGTATAGGAGAGAACAGAGGGAAACCTAAATATAAAAACTGCTACTGTACACGAACGCTTCAACCTAGAAGAACAAAATTTGGTGAGCCAAGTGGGATTTGTGTACTGATCATTAGCAACAAGTATCAT
This sequence comes from Callospermophilus lateralis, assembly GCF_048772815.1. NCBI lineage: Eukaryota > Metazoa > Chordata > Mammalia > Rodentia > Sciuridae > Callospermophilus > Callospermophilus lateralis. The sequence goes on along the minus strand of NW_027514957.1, from coordinate 78,717 downwards.
CAAGATTGGGTGAAAAAATATTTGCTGGTATTTCGGAAACTCGTAATTTCTTAGAAGCTTGGCAACCCCTCTCAATGAAAGTTTTTTTCCACAGTCTGTGTCTAGGGCTACTTGAAGAGGGAACAAACCATAGAGACAAAACTGAGAACTCCTTTTTTCTGTCAAGTTTCAAGGAGCTACTACAAAACATGTTGGATTTAGAGTTCCAAATTCATCTATCTATATAGGAGAGAACAGAGGGAATCCTAGATATAAAAACTGCAACTGTAGACGAACGATTCAACCTAGAAGAACAAAATTTGGTAAACCAAGTGGGATTTGTGTACTGATCATTACCACCAAGTATCATCAAGATTGGGTGAAAAATATTTGCTGGTAATTCGGAAACTCGTTATTTCTTAGAAGCTTGGCAACCCCTCTCAATGAAAGTGCTTTTCCAAGTATGTGCCTAGGGCTACTTGAAGAGGAAACAAACCATAGGGAGAAATTTGAGAACTCCTTTATTTTGTCAAGTTTCAAAGAGCTACTACAAACCATGTTGGATTTAGAGTTCCAAATTCATCTATTGATATAGGAGAGAACAGAGAGAAACCTAAATATAAAAACTGCTACTGTAGACGTACGCTTCAACCTAGAAGAACAAAATTTGGTGAGCCAAGTGGGATTTGTGTACTGATCATTACCACCAAGTATCATCAAGATTGGGTGAAAAAATATTTTCTTGTATTTCGGAAACTCGTGATTTCTTAGAAGCTTGGGAACCCCTCTCAATGAAAGTGCTTTTCCACAGTCTGTGCCTAGGGCTACTTGAAGAGGAAACAAACCATAGCGACAAAACTGAGAACTCCTTTATTTTGTCAAGTTTCAAAGAGCTACTACAAACCATGTTGGATTTAGAGTTCAAATTCATCTATCTATATATGAGAGAACAGAGTGAAACTTAAATATAAAAACTGCTACTGTACAAGAACGCTTCAACCAAGAAGAACAAAATTTGGTGAGCCAGTGGGATTTGTGTACTGGTCATTAGCAAAGGTATCATCAAGATTGGGTGAAAAATATTTGCTGGTATTTCGGAAACTCGTGATTTCCTGGAAGCTTGGGAACCCCTCTAAATGAAAGTGCTTTTCCACAGTCTGTGCCTAGGGCTACTTGAAGAGGAAACAAACCATAGAGACAAATCTGAGAACTCCTTTATTTTGTCAAGTTTCAAAGAGCTACTACAAACCATGTTGGATTTAGAGTTCCAAATTCATCTATCTATATAGGAGAGAACAGAGAGAAACCTAAATATAAAAACTGCTACTGTAGACGAACGCTTCAAACTAGAAGAACAAAATTGGTGAGCCAAGTTGGATTTGTGTACTGATCATTACCACCAAGTATCAACAAGATTGTGTGAAAAAATATTTGCTGGTATTTCGGAAACTCGTTATTTCTTACAAGCTTGGCAACCCATCTCAATGAAAGTGCTTTCCACAGTCTGTGACTAGGGCTACTTGAAGAGGAAACAAACCATAGAGACAAAACTGAAAACTCCTTTATTTTGTCAAGTTTCATAGAGCTACTACAAACCATTATGGATTTAGAGTTCCAAATTTATCTATCTATATAGGAGGGAACAGAGAGAAACCTAAATATAAAAACTGCTACTGTAGACGAATGCTTCAACCAAGAACTAAATTTGATGAGCCAAGTGGGATTTGTGTACTGATCATTACCACGAAGTATCATCAAGATTGGGTGAAAAAATATTTGCTGGTATTTCGGAAACTCGTTATTTCTTAGAAGCTTGGCAACCCCTCTCAATGAAAGTGCTTTTCCACAGTCTGTGCCTAGGGCTACTTGAAGAGGAAACAAACCAAAGAGACAAATCTGAGAACTCCTTTATTTTGTCAAGTTTCAAAGAGCTACTACAAACCATGTTGGACTTAGAGTTCCAAATTCATCTTTCTATATAGGAGAGAACAGAGGGAAACCTAAATATAAAAACTGCTACTGTAGACGAACGCTTCAACCTAGAAGAACAAAATTTGGTGAGCCAAGTGGGAATTGTGTACTGATCATTACCACCAAGTATCATCAAGATTGGGTGAAAAAATATTTGCTGGCATTTCGGAAACTCGTGATTTCTTAGAAGCTTGGGAACCCCTCTCAATGAAAGTGCTTTTCCACAGTCTGCGCCTAGGGCTACTTGAAGAGGAAACAAACCATAGCGACAAAACTGAGAACTCCTTTATTTTGTCAAGTTTCAAAGAGCTACTACAAACCATGTGGATTTAGAGTTCCAAATTCATCTATCTATATATGAGAGAACAGAGGGAAACCTAAATATGAAAACTGCTACTGTAGACAAACGCTTCAACCTAGAAGAACAAAATTGGGTAAGCCAAGTGGGATTTGTGTACTGATCATTACCACCAAGTATCATCAAGATTGGGTGAAAAAATATTTGCTGGTATTTCGGAAACTCGTTATTTCTTAGAAGCGTGGCAACCCCTATCAATGAAAGTGCTTTTCCACAGTCTGTGCCTAGGCTACTTGAAGAGGAAACAAACCAAAGAGAAAAATCTGAGAACTCCTTTTTTTTGTCAAGTTTCAAAGAGCTACTACAAACCATGTTGGATTTAGAGTTCCAAATTCATCTATCTATATAGGAGAGAACAGAGAGAAACCTAAATATAAAAACTGTACTGTAGACGAACGCTTCAACCTAGAAGAACAAAATTTGGTGAGCCAAGTGGGATTTGTGTACTGATCATTACCACCAAGTATCAACAAGATTGTGTGAAAAAATATTTGCTGGTATTTCGGAAACTCGTTATTTCTTAGAAGCTTGGCAACCCATCTCAATAAAAGTGCTTTCCAGAGTCTGTGCATAGGGCTACTTGAAGAGGAAAAAAACCATAGAGACAAAACTGAGAAGTCTTTATTTTGTCAAGTTTCAAAGAGCTACTACAAAGCATGTTGGATTTAGAGTTTCAAATTCATCTAGCTATATACGAGAGAACAGAGGGAAACCTAAATATAAAAACTGCTACTGTAGACGAACGCTTCAACCTAGAAGAACAAAATTTGGTGAGCCAAGTGGGATTTGTGTAGTGATCATTAGTACAAAGTATCATCAAGATTGGGTGAAAAAATATTTGCTGGTATTTCGGAAACTCGTAATTTCTTAGAAGCTTGGAAACCCATCTCAGTGAATGTGCTTTCCACAGTCTGTGCCTAGGACTACTTGAAGAGGAAACAAACCATAGAGACAAAACTGAGAACTTTTTTATTTTATCAAGTTTCAAAGAGCTACTACAAACCATGTTGGATTTAGAGTTCCAAATTCATCTATCTATATAGGAGAGAACAGAGGGAAACCTAACTATGAAAACTGCTACTGTAGACGAACGCTTCAACCTAGAAGAACAAAATTTGGTGAGCCAAGTGGGATTTGTGTACTGATCATTAGTACCAAGTATCATCAAGATTGGGTGAAAAAATATTTGCTGGTATTTCGGAAACTCGTAATTTCTTAGAAGCTTTGCAACCACTCTCAATGAAAATGCTTTTCCACAGTCTGTGCCTAGGGCTACTTGAAGAGGAAACAAACCATAGAGACAAAACTGAGAACTCCTTTATTTTGTCAAGTTTCAAAGAGCTACTACAAACCATGTTGGATTTAGAGTTCCAAATTCATCTATCTGTATAGGAGAGAACAGAGGGAAACCTAAATATAAAAACTGCTACTGTACACGAACGCTTCAACCTAGAAGAACAAAATTTGGTGAGCCAAGTGGGATTTGTGTACTGATCATTAGCAACAAGTATCATCAAGTTTGGGTGAAAAAATATTTGCTGGTATTTCGGAAACTCGTTATTTCGTAGAAGCTTGGCAACCCCTCTCAATGAAAGTGCTTTCCACAGTCTGTGCCTAGGGCTACTTTAAGAGGAAACAAACCATAGAGACAAAACTGAGAACTCCTTTATTTTGTCAAGTTTCAAAGAGCTACTACAAACCATGTTGGATTTAGAGTTCCAAATTCATCTATCTGTATAGGAGAGAACAGAGGGAAACCTAAATATAAAAACTGCTACTGTAGACGAACGCTTCAACCTATAAGAACAAAATTTGGTGAGCCAAGTGGGTTTTGTGTACTGATTATTACCACCAAGTATCAACAAGATTGTGTGAAAAAATATTGGCTGGTGCTTCGGAAACTCGTTATTTCTTAGAAGCTTGGCAACTCATCTCAATGAATGTGCTTTCCACAGTCTGTGCCTAGGGCTACTTGAAGAGGAAACAAACCATAGAGACAAAACTGAGAACTCCTTTATTTTGTCAAGTTTCAAAGAGCTACTACAAACCATGTGGGATTTAGAGTTCCAAATTCATCTATCTATATAGGAGAGAACAGAGAGAAACCTAAATATAAAAACTGCTACTGTACAGGACGCTTCAACCTAGAAGAACAAAATTTGGTGAGCCAAGTGGGATTTGTGTACTGATCATTACCACCAAGTATCATCAAGATTGGGTGAAAAAATATTTGCTGGCATTTCGGAAACTCGTGATTTCTTAGAAGCTTGGCAACCCCTCTCAATGAAAGTGCTTTTCCACAGTCTGTGCCTAGGGCTACTTGAAGAGGAAACAAACCATAGAGACAAATCTGAGAACTCCTTTATTTTGTCAAGTTTCCAAGAGCTACTACAAACCATGTTGGATTTAGAGTTCCAAATTCATCTATCTATATAGGAGAGAACAGAGAGAAACCTAAATATAAAAACTGTTACTGTAGAGGAACGCTTCAACCTAGAAGAACAAAATTGATGAGCCAAGTGAGATTTGTGTACTGATCATTACCACCAAGTATCAACAAGATTCTGTGAAAAAATATTTGCTGGTATTTCGGAAACTCGTTATTTCTTAGAAGCTTGGTAACCCATCTCAATGAAAGTGCTTTCCACAGTCTGTGCCTAGGGCTACTTGAAGAGGAAACAAACCATAGAGAGAAAACTGAGAACTCCTATATTTTGTCAAGTTTCAAAGAGCTACTACAAACCATGTTGGATTTAGAGTTCCAAATTCATCTATCTGTATAGGAGAGAACAGAGGGAAACCTAAATATAAAAACTGCTACTGTACACGAACGCTTCAACCTAGAAGAACAAAATTTGGTGAGCCAAGTGGGATTTGTGTACTGATCATTAGCAACAAGTATCATCAAGATTGGGTGAAAAAATATTTGCTGGTATTTCGGAAACTCGTTATTTCGTAGAAGCTTGGCAACCCCTCTCAATGAAAGTGCTTTCCACAGTCTGTGCCTAGGGCTACTTTAAGAGGAAACAAACCATAGAGACAAAACTGAGAACTCCTTTATTTTGTCAAGTTTCAAAGAGCTACTACAAACCATGTTGGATTTAGAGTTCCAAATTCATCTATCTGTATAGGAGAGAACAGAGGGAAACCTAAATATAAAAACTGCTACTGTAGACGAACGCTTCAACCTATAAGAACAAAATTTGGTGATCCAAGTGGGTTTTGTGTACTGATCATTACCACCAAGTATCAACAAGATTGTGTGAAAAAATATTGGCTGGTGCTTCGGAAACTCGTAATTTCTTAGAAGCTTGGCAACTCATCTCAATGAATGTGCTTTCCACAGTCTGTGCCTAGGGCTACTTGAAGAGGAAACAAACCATAGAGACAAAACTGAGAACTCCTTTATTTTGTCAAGTTTCAAAGAGCTACTACAAACCATGTGGGATTTAGAGTTCCAAATTCATCTATCTATATAGGAGAGAACAGAGAGAAACCTAAATATAAAAACTGCTACTGTACAGGACGCTTCAACCTAGAAGAACAAAATTTGGTGAGCCAAGTGGGATTTGTGTACTGATCATTACCACCAAGTATCATCAAGATTGGGTGAAAAAATATTTGCTGGCATTTCGGAAACTCGTGATTTCTTAGAAGCTTGGCAACCCCTCTCAATGAAAGTGCTTTTCCACAGTCTGTGCCTAGGGCTACTTGAAGAGGAAACAAACCATAGAGACAAATCTGAGAACTCCTTTATTTTGTCAAGTTTCAAAGAGCTACTACAAACCATGTTCAATTTAGAGTTCCAAATTCATCTATCTATATAGGAGAGAACAGAGAGAAACCTAAATATAAAAACTGTTACTGTAGAGGAACGCTTCAACCTAGAAGAACAAAATTGATGAGCCAAGTGAGATTTGTGTACTGATAATTACCACCAAGTATCAACAAGATTCTGTGAAAAAATATTTGCTGGTATTTCGGAAACTCGTTATTTCTTAGAAGCTTGGTAACCCATCTCAATGAAAGTGCTTTCCACAGTCTGTGCCTAGGGCTACTTGAAGAGGAAACAAACCATAGAGAGAAAACTGAGAACTCCTATATTTTGTCAAGTTTCAAAGAGCTACTACAAACCATGTTGGATTTAGAGTTCCAAATTCATCTATCTATATATGAGAGAACAGAGTGAAACCTAAATATAAAAACTGCTACTGTACACGAACGCTTCAACCTAGAAGAACAAAATTTGGTAAGCCAAGTGGGATTTGTGTACTGATCATTTCCACCAATTATCATCAATATTGGGTGAAAAAATATTTGCTGGTATTTCGGAAACTCGTTATTTCTTAGAAGCTTGGTAACCCCTCTCAATGAAAGTGCTTTTCCACAGTCTGTGCCTAGGGCTACTTGATGAGGAAACAAACCATAGAGACAAAACTGAGAACTCCTTTATTTTGTCAAGTTTCAAGGAGCTACTACAAAGCATGTTGGATTTAGAGTTCCAAGTTCATCTATCTATATAGGAGAGAACAGAGGGAAACCTAAATATAAAAACTGCTACTGTAGACGAACGCTTCAACCTAGAAGAACAAAATTTGGTAAGCCAAGTGGGATTTGTGTACTGATCATTTCCACCAAGTATCATCAAGATTGGGTGAAAAAATATTTGCTGGTATTTCGGAAACTCGTTATTTCTTAGAAGCTTGGCAACCCCTCTCAATGAAAGTGCTTTTCCACAGTATGTGCCTAGGGCTACTTGAAGAGGAAACAAACCATAGAGACAAATCTGAGAACTCCTTTATTTTGTCAGGTTTTATAGAGCTACTACAAACCATTTTGGATTTAGAGTTCCAAATTCATCTATCTATATAGGAGAGAAAAGAGAGAAACCTAAATATAAAAACTGCTACTGTAGACGAACGCTTAAACCTAGAAGAACAAAATTTGGTGAGCCAAGTGGGATTTGTGTACTGATCATTACCACCAAGTATCATCAAGATTGGGTGAAAAAATATTTGCTGGTATTTCGGAATCTCTTTTTTTCTTAGAAGCTTGGCAACTCCTCTCAATGAAAGTGCTTTTCCACTCTGTGCCTAGGGCTACTTGAAGAGGAAACAAACCATAGAGACAAATCTGAGAACTCCTTTATTTTGTCAAGTTTCAAAGAGCTACTACAAACCATGTTGGATTTAGAGGTCCAAATTCATCTATCTATATATGAGAGAACAGAGGGAAACCTAAGTATAAAAACTGCTACTGTAGACGAACGCTTCAACCTGGAAGAACAAAATTTGGTAAGCCAAGTGGGATTTGTGTACTGATCATTACCACCAAGTGTCATCAAGATTGGGTGAAAAAATATTTGCTGGTATTTCGGAAACTCGTTATTTCTTAGAAGGTTGGCAACCCCTCTCAATGAAAGTGCTTTTCCACAGTCTGTGCCTAGGGCTACTTGAAGAGGAAACAAACCAAAGAGACAAATCTGAGAACTCCTTTATTTTGTCAAGTTTCAAAGAGCTACTACAAACCATGTTGGATTTAGAGTTCCAAATTCATCTATGTATATAGGAGAGAACAGAGAGAAACCTAAATATAAAAACTGTACTGTAGACGAACGCTTCAACGTAGAAGAACAAAATTTGGTGAGCCAAGTCGGATTCGTGTACTGATCATTACCACCAAGTATCAACAAGATTTTGTGAAAATATATTTGCTGGTATTTCGGAAACTCGTTATTTCTTAGAAGCTTGGCAACCCATCTCAATGAAAGTGCTTTCCACAGTCTGTGCCTAGGGCTATTGAAGAGGAAATAAACCATAGAGACAAAACTGAGAAATCCTTTATTTTGTCAAGTTTCAAAGAGCGACTACAAACCATGTTGGATTTAGAGTTCCAAATTCATCTATCTATATATGAGAGAACAGAGTGAAACCTAAATATAAAAACTGCTACTGTAGACGAACGCTTCAACCTAGAAGAACAAAATTTGGTGAGCCAAGTGGGATTTGTGTACTGATCATTACCACGAAGTATCATCAAGATTGGGTGAAAAAATATTTGCTGGCATTTTGGAAACTCGTGATTTCTTAGAAGCTTGGGAACCCCTCTCAATGAAAGTGCTTTTCCACAGTCTGCGCCTAGGGCTACTTGAAGAGGAAACAAACCATAACGACAAAACTGAGAACTCCTTTATTTTGTCAAGTTTCAAAGAGCTACTACAAACCATGTTGGAGTTAGAGTTCCAAATTCATCTATCTATATATCTGAGAATCGAGGGAAACCTAAATATAAAAACTGCTACTGTAGACGAACGCTTCAACCTAGAAGAACACAATTTGGTGAGCCAACTGGGATTTGTGTACTGATCATTATCACCAAGTATCATCAAGTTTGGGTGAATAAATATTTGCTGGTATTTAAAAAACTCGTTATTTCTTAGAAGCTTGGCAACCCATCTCAATGAAAGTACTTTTCCACAGTGTGTGCCTAGGGCTACTTGAAGAGGAAAGAAACCATAGAGACAAAACTGAGAACTCCTTTATTTTGTCAAGTCTAAAAGAGCTACTACAAACCATGTTGGATTTAGGGTTCCAAATTCATCTATCTATACATGAGATAACAGAGGGAAACCTAAATATAAAAACTGCTACTGTAGACGAACGCTGCAACCTAGAAGAACAAAATTTGGTGAACCAAGTGGGATTTGTGTACTGATCATTACCACCACGTATCATCAAGATTGGTTGAAAAAATATTTGCTGGTATTTCGGAAACTCGTTTTTTCTTAGAAGCTTGGCACCCCTCTCAATGAAAGTGCTTTTCCACAGTGTGTGCCTAGGGCTACTTGAAGAGGAAAGAAACCATAGAGACAAAACTGAGAATTCCGTTATTTTTTCAAGTTTCAAAGAGCTACTACAAACCATGTTGGATTTAGAGTTCCAAATTCATCTATCTATATAGGAGAGAACAGAGGGAAAAATTAATATAAAAACTGCTACTGTAGACGAACGCTTCAACCTAGAAGAACAAAATTTGGTGAGCCAAGTGGGATTTGTGTACTGATCATTACCACCAAGTATCATCAAGATTCGGTGAAAAAACATTTGCTGGTATTTCGGAAACTCGTTATTTCTTAGAAGCTTGGCAACCCCTCTCAATGAAAGTGCTTTTCCAGAGTCTGTGCCTAGGGCTACTTGAAGAGGAAACAAACCATAGCGACAAAACTGAGAACTCCTTTATTTTGTCAAGTCTCAAAGAGCTACTACAAACCATGTTGGATTTAGAGTTCCAAATTCATCTTTCTATATAGGAGAGAACAGAGGGAAACCTAAATATAAAAACTGGTACTGTAGACGAACGCTTCAACATAGAAGAACAAAATTTGGTGAGCCAAGTGGGATTTGTGTACTGATCATTAGCACCAAGTATCATCAAGATTGGGTGAAAAAATATTTGCTGGTATTTCCGAAACTCGTTATTTCTTAGAAGCTTGGCAACCCCTCTCAATGAAAGTGCTTTCCACAGTCTGTGCCTAGGGCTACTTGAAGAGGAAACAAACCATACAGATAAAATTGAGAACTCCTTTATTTTGTCAAGTTTCAAAGAGCTACTACAAACCATGTTGGATTTAGAGTTCCAAATACATCTATCTATATATCTGAGAATCGAGGGAAACCTAAATATAAAAACTGCTACTGTAGACGAAAGCCTCAAACTAGAAGAACAAAATTTGGTGAGCCAAGTGTGATTTGTGTACTGATCATTACCACCAAGTATCATCAAGATTTTTTGAATAAATATTTGCTGGTATTTCGGAAACTCGTTATTTCTTAGAAGCTTGGCAACCCATCTCAATGAAAGTGCTTTTCCACAGTGTGTTCCTAGGGCTACTTGAAGTGGAAACAAACCATAGAGACAACACTGAGAACTCCTTTATTTTGTCAAGTCTCAAAGAGCTACTACAAACCATGTTGGATTTAGAGTTCCAAATTCATCTATCTATATATGAGATAACAGAGGGAACCCTAAATATAAAAACTGCTACTGTAGACGAACGCTTCAACCTAAAAGAACAAAATTTGGTGAGCCAAGTGGGATTTGTGTGCTGATCATTACCACCAAGTATCATCAAGATTGGGTGAAAAAATATTTGCTGGTATTTCGGAAACTCGTTTTTTCTTAGAAGCTTGGCAACCACTCTCAATGAAAGTGCTTTTCCACAGTGTGTGCCTAGGGCTACTTGAAGAGGAAACAAACCATAGAGACAAAACTGAGAACTCCGTTATTTTTTCAAGTTTCAAAGAGCTACTACAAACCATGTTGGATTTAGATTTCCAAATTCATCTATCTATATAGGAGAGAACAGAGGGAAAAATAAGTATAAAAACTGCTACTGTAGACGAACGCTTCAACCTAGAAGAACAAAATTTGGTGAGCCAAGTGGGATTTGTGTACTGATCATTACCACCAAGTATCATCCAATTTCGGTGAAAAAATATTTGCTGGTATTTGAGAAACTCGTAATTTCTTAGAAGCTTTGCAATCCCTCTCAATGAAAGTGCTTTTCCACAGTCTGTGCCTAGAGCTACTTGAAGAGGAAACAAACAATAGAGACAAAACTGAGAACTCCTTTATTTTGTCAAGTTTCAAAGAGCTACTAGAAACCATGTTGGATTTCGAGTTCCAAATTCATCTGTCTATATAGGAGAGAACAGAGGGTAACCTAAATATAAAAACTGCTACTGTAGATGAACGCTTCAACCTAGAATAACAAAATTTGGTGAGCCAAGTTGGAAATGTGTACTAATCATTACCTCCAAGTATCATCAAGATTGGGTGAAAAAATATTTGCTGGTATTTCCCGAAACTCGTTATTTCTTAGAAGATTGGCAACCCCTCTCAATGAATGTGCTTTTCCAAGGTCTGTGCCTAGGGCTACTTGAAGAGGAAACAAACCATAGAGACAAAACTGAGAACTCCTTTATTTTGTCAAGTTTCAAAGAGCTACTACAAACCATGTTGGATTTAGAGTTCCAAATTCATCTATCTATATATGAGAGAACAGAGTGAAACCTAAATATAAAAACTGCTACTGTAGACGAACGCTTCAAATTAGAAGAACAAAATTTGGTCAGCCAAGTGGGATTTGTGTACTGATCATTACCACCAAGTATCATCAAGATTGGGTGAAAAAATATTTGCTGGTATTTCAGAAACTCGTTATTTCTTAGAAGCTTGGCAACCCCTCTCAATGAAAGTGCTTTTCCACACTCTGTGCCTTGGGCTACTTGAAGAGGAAACAAACCATAGAGACAAAACTGAGAACTCCGTTATTTTTTCATGTCTCAAAGAGCTACTACAAAACATGTTGGATTTCGAGTTCCAAATTCATCTATCTATATATCAGAGAATTTAGGGAAACCTAAATATAAAAACTGCTACTCGAGACGAACGCTTCAACCTAGATGAACCAAATTTGGTGAGCCAAGTGGGATTTGTGTACTCAACATTAGCACCAAGTATCATCAAGATTGGGTGAAAAAATATTTGCTGGTATTTCGGAAACTCGTTATTTCTTAGAAGCTTGGCAACCCCTCTCAATGAAAGTGCTTTCCACAGTCTGTGCCTAGGGCTACTTGAAGTGGAAACAAACCATAGAGACAAAACTGAGAACTCCTTTATTTTGTCAAGTTTCAAAGAGCTACTACAAACCATGTTGGATTTAGAGTTCCAAATTCATCTATCTATATATCTGAGAATCGAAGGAAACATAAATATAAAAACTGCTACTGTAGACGTACGCTTCAACCTAGAAGAACAAAATTTGGTGAGCCAAGTGGGATTTGTGTACTGATCATTACCACCAAGTATCATCAAGATTTTTTGAATAAATATTTGCTGGTATTTCGTAAACTCGTTATTTCTTAGAAGCTTGGCAACCCATCTCAATGAAAGTGCTTTTCCACAGTGTGTGCCTAGGGCTACTTGAAGAGGAAACAAACCATAGAGACAAAACTGAGAACTCCTTTATTTTGTCAAGTCTCAAAGAGCTACTAAAAACCATGTTGGATTTAGAGTTCCAAATTCATCTATCTATATAAAAGAGAACAGAGGGAAACCTAAATATAAAAACTGCTACTGTAGACGAACGCTTAAACCTAGAAGAACAAAATTTGGTGAGCCAAGTGGGATTTGTGTACTGATCATTACCACAAAGTATCATCAAGATTGGGTGAAAAAATATTTGCTGGTATTTTGGAAACTCGTAATTTCTAAGAAGCTTGGCAACCCCTCTCAATGAAAGTGCTTTTCCACAGTCTGTGCCTAGGGCTACTTGAAGAGGAAACAAACCATAGAGACAAAACTGTGAACTTTTTTATTATATCAAGTTTCAAAGAGCTACTACAAACCATGTTGGATTTAGAGTTCCAGATTCATCTATCTATATAGGAGAGAACAGGGGGAAACCTAAATATAAAAACTGCTACTGTAGACGAAAGCTTCAAACTAGAAGAACAAAATTTCGTGAGCCAAGTGGGATTTGTGTACTGATCATTACCACCAAGTATCATCAAGATTGGGTGAAAATATATTTGCTGGTATTTGGAAACTCGTTATTTCTTAGAAGCTTGGCAACCCATCTCAATGAAAGTGCTTTCCACAGTCTGTTCCTAGTGCTACTTGAAGAGGAAACAAACCATAGAGACAAAACTGAGAACTCCTTCATTTTGTCAAGTTACAAAGAGCTACTACAAACCATGTTGGATTTAGAGTTCCAAAATCATCTATCTATATAAAAGAGAACAGAGGGAAACCTAAATATAAAAACTGCTACTGTAGACGAACGCTTCAACCTAGAAGAACAAAATTTGGTGAGTCAAGTGGGATTTGTGTACTGATCATTAGCTCCACGTATCATCAAGATTGGGTGAAAAAATATTTGCTGGTATTTCAGAATCTTGTAATTTCTTAGAAGCTTGGCAACCCCTCTCAATGAAAGTGCTTTTCCACAGTCTGTGCCTAGGGCTACTTGAAGAGGAAACAAACCATACAGATAAAATTGAGAACTCCTTTATTTTGTCAAGTTTCAAAGAGCTACTACAAACCATGTTGGATTTAGAGTTCCAAATACATCTATCTATATATCTGAGAATCGAGGGAAACCTAAATATAAAAACTGCTACTGTAGACGAAAGCCTCAAACTAGAAGAACAAAATTTGGTGAGCCAAGTGTGATTTGTGTACTGATCATTACCACCAAGTATCATCAAGATTTTTTGAATAAATATTTGCTGGTATTTCGGAAACTCGTTATTTCTTAGAAGCTTGGCAACCCATCTCAATGAAAGTGCTTTTCCACAGTGTGTTCCTAGGGCTACTTGAAGTGGAAACAAACCATAGAGACAACACTGAGAACTCCTTTATTTTGTCAAGTCTCAAAGAGCTACTACAAACCATGTTGGATTTAGAGTTCCAAATTCATCTATCTATATATGAGATAACAGAGGGAACCCTAAATATAAAAACTGCTACTGTAGACGAACGCTTCAACCTAAAAGAACAAAATTTGGTGAGCCAAGTGGGATTTGTGTGCTGATCATTACCACCAAGTATCATCAAGATTGGGTGAAAAAATATTTGCTGGTATTTCGGAAACTCGTTTTTTCTTAGAAGCTTGGCAACCACTCTCAATGAAAGTGCTTTTCCACAGTGTGTGCCTAGGGCTACTTGAAGAGGAAACAAACCATAGAGACAAAACTGAGAACTCCGTTATTTTTTCAAGTTTCAAAGAGCTACTACAAACCATGTTGGATTTAGATTTCCAAATTCATCTATCTATATAGGAGAGAACAGAGGGAAAAATAAGTATAAAAACTGCTACTGTAGACGAACGCTTCAACCTAGAAGAACAAAATTTGGTGAGCCAAGTGGGATTTGTGTACTGATCATTACCACCAAGTATCATCCAATTTCGGTGAAAAAATATTTGCTGGTATTTGAGAAACTCGTAATTTCTTAGAAGCTTTGCAATCCCTCTCAATGAAAGTGCTTTTCCACAGTCTGTGCCTAGAGCTACTTGAAGAGGAAACAAACAATAGAGACAAAACTGAGAACTCCTTTATTTTGTCAAGTTTCAAAGAGCTACTAGAAACCATGTTGGATTTCGAGTTCCAAATTCATCTGTCTATATAGGAGAGAACAGAGGGTAACCTAAATATAAAAACTGCTACTGTAGATGAACGCTTCAACCTAGAATAACAAAATTTGGTGAGCCAAGTTGGAAATGTGTACTAATCATTACCTCCAAGTATCATCAAGATTGGGTGAAAAAATATTTGCTGGTATTTCCCGAAACTCGTTATTTCTTAGAAGATTGGCAACCCCTCTCAATGAATGTGCTTTTCCAAGGTCTGTGCCTAGGGCTACTTGAAGAGGAAACAAACCATAGAGACAAAACTGAGAACTCCTTTATTTTGTCAAGTTTCAAAGAGCTACTACAAACCATGTTGGATTTAGAGTTCCAAATTCATCTATCTATATATGAGAGAACAGAGTGAAACCTAAATATAAAAACTGCTACTGTAGACGAACGCTTCAAATTAGAAGAACAAAATTTGGTCAGCCAAGTGGGATTTGTGTACTGATCATTACCACCAAGTATCATCAAGATTGGGTGAAAAAATATTTGCTGGTATTTCGGAAACTCGTTATTTCTTAGAAGCTTGGCAACCCCTCTCAATGAAAGTGCTTTTCCACACTCTGTGCCTTGGGCTACTTGAAGAGGAAACAAACCATAGAGACAAAACTGAGAACTCCGTTATTTTTTCAAGTCTCAAAGAGCTACTACAAAACATGTTGGATTTCGAGTTCCAAATTCATCTATCTATATATCAGAGAATTTAGGGAAACCAAAATATAAAAACTGCTACTCGAGACGAACGCTTCAACCTAGATGAACCAAATTTGGTGAGCCAAGTGGGATTTGTGTACTCAACATTAGCACCAAGTATCATCAAGATTGGGTGAAAAAATATTTGCTGGTATTTCGGAAACTCGTTATTTCTTAGAAGCTTGGCAACCCCTCTCAATGAAAGTGCTTTCCACAGTCTGTGCCTAGGGCTACTTGAAGTGGAAACAAACCATAGAGACAAAACTGAGAACTCCTTTATTTTGTCAAGTTTCAAAGAGCTACTACAAACCATGTTGGATTTAGAGTTCCAAATTCATCTATCTATATATCTGAGAATCGAAGGAAACCTAAATATAAAAACTGCTACTGTAGACGAACGCTTCAACCTAGAAGAACAAAATTTGGTGAGCCAAGTGGGATTTGTGTACTGATCATTACCACCAAGTATCATCAAGATTTTTTGAATAAATATTTGCTGGTATTTCGGAAACTCGTTATTTCTTAGAAGCTTGGCAACCCATCTCAATGAAAGTGCTTTTCCACAGAATGTGCCTAGGGCTACTTGAAGAGGAAACAAACCATAGAGACAAAACTGAGAACTCCTTTATTTTGTCAAGTCTCAAAGAGCTACTAAAAACCATGTTGGATTTAGAGTTCCAAATTCATCTATCTATATAAAAGAGAACAGAGGGAAACCTAAATATAAAAACTGCTACTGTAGACGAACGCTTAAACCTAGAAGAACAAAATTTGGTGAGCCAAGTGGGATTTGTGTACTGATCATTACCACAAAGTATCATCAAGATTGGGTGAAAAAATATTTGCTGGTATTTTGGAAACTCGTAATTTCTAAGAAGCTTGGCAACCCCTCTCAATGAAAGTGCTTTTCCACAGTCTGTGCCTAGGGCTACTTGAAGAGGAAACAAACCATAGAGACAAAACTGTGAACTTTTTTATCATATCAAGTTTCAAAGAGCTACTACAAACCATGTTGGATTTAGAGTTCCAGATTCATCTATCTATATAGGAGAGAACAGGGGGAAACCTAAATATAAAAACTGCTACTGTAGACGAAAGCTTCAAACTAGAAGAACAAAATTTCGTGAGCCAAGTGGGATTTGTGTACTGATCATTACCACCAAGTATCATCAAGATTGGGTGAAAATATATTTGCTGGTATTTGGAAACTCGTTATTTCTTAGAAGCTTGGCAACCCATCTCAATGAAAGTGCTTTCCACAGTCTGTTCCTAGTGCTACTTGAAGAGGAAACAAACCATAGAGACAAAACTGAGAACTCCTTCATTTTGTCAAGTTACAAAGAGCTACTACAAACCATGTTGGATTTAGAGTTCCAAAATCATCTATCTATATAAAAGAGAACAGAGGGAAACCTAAATATAAAAACTGCTACTGTAGACGAACGCTTCAACCTAGAAGAACAAAATTTGGTGAGTCAAGTGGGATTTGTGTACTGATCATTAGCTCCACGTATCATCAAGATTGGGTGAAAAAATATTTGCTGGTATTTCAGAATCTTGTAATTTCTTAGAAGCTTGGCAACCCCTCTCAATGAAAGTGCTTTTCCACAGTCTGTGCCTAGGGCTACTTGAAGAGGAAACAAACCATAGAGACAAAACTGAGAACTCCTTTATTTTTTCAAGTTTCAAAGAGCTACTATAAACCATGTTGGATTTAGAGTTCCAAATTCATCTATTTATATAGGAGAGAACAGAGGGAAACCTAAATATAAAAACTGCTACTGTAGACGAACGCATCAACCTAGAAGAACAAAATTTGGTGAGCCAAGTGGGATTTGTGTACTGATCATTACCAACACCTGTCATCAAGATTGGGTGAAAAAATATTTGCTGGTATTTTGGAAACTCGTAATTTCTTAGAATCTTGGCAACCCATCTCAGTGAAAGTGCTATCCACAGTCTGTGCCTAGGACTACTTGAAGAGGAAACAAACCATAGAGACAAAACTGAGAACTCCTTTGTTTTATCAAGTTTCAAAGAGCTACGACAAACCATGTTGGATTCAGAGTTCCAAATTCATCTATCTATATAGGAGAGAACAGAGGGAAACCTAAATATAAAAAGCTACTGTAGACGAACGCTTCAAACTAGAAGAACAAAATTTGGTGAGCCTAGTGGGATTTGTGTACTGATCATTACCATCAATTATCATCAAGATTGGGTGAAAAAATATTTGCTGGTGTTTCGGAAACTCGTTATTTCTTAGCAGCTTGGCAACCCCTCTCAATGAAAGTGCTTTTCCACAGTCTGTGCCTAGGGCTACTTGAAGAGAAAACAAACCATAGGGACAAAACTGAGAACTCCTTCATTTTGTCAAGTTTCAAAGAGCTACGACAAACCATGTTGGATTTAGAGTTCCAAAATTATCTATCAATATAGGAGAGAACAGAGGGAAGCCTAAATATAAAAACTGCTACTGTAGACGAACGCTTCAACCTAGAAGAACAAAATTTGGTGAGCCAAGTGGGATTTGTGTACTGATCATTACCACCAAGTATCATCAAGATTGGGTGAAAAAATATTTGCTGGTATTTCGGAAACTCGTTATTTCTTAGAAGCTTGGCAACCCATCTCAATGAAAGTGCTTTCCACAGTCTGTGCCTAGGGCTACTTGAAGAGGAAACAAAGCATAGAGAAAAAACTGAGATGTCCTTTATTTTGTCAAGTTTCAAAGAGCTACTACAATCCATGTTGGATTTAGATTTCCAAATTCATCTATCTATATAGGAGAGAACAGAGGGAAACTTAAATATAAAAACTGCTACTGTAGACGAACGCTTCAACCTAGAAGAACAAAATTTGGTGAGCCAGGTGGGATTTGTGTACTGATCATTACCACCAAGTATCATCAAGATTTTGTGAAAAAATATTTGCTGGTATTTCGGAAACTCGTTATTTCTTAGAAGCTTGGCAACCCCTCTCAATGAAAGTGCTTTTCCACAGTCTGTGCCTAGGGTTACTTGAAGAGGAAGCAAACCATTGAGACAAAACTGAGAACTCCTTTATTTTGTCAAGTTTCAAAGAGCTACTACAAACCATGTTGGATTTAGAGTTCCAAATTCATCTATCTATATAGGAGAGAACACAGGGAAACCTAAATATAAAAACTGCTACTGTGGACGAACGCTTCAACCTAGAAGAACAAAATTTGGTGAGCCAAGTGGGATTTGTGTACTGATCATTACCACCAAGTATCATCAAGATTGGGTGAAAATATATTTGCTACTATTTGGAAACTCGTTATTTCTTAGAAGCTTGGCAACCCATCTCAATGAAAGTGCTTTCCACAGTCTGTGCCTAGGGCTACTTGAAGAGGAAACAAAGCATAGAGAAAAAACTGAGATGTCCTTTATTTTGTCAAGTTTCAAAGAGCTACTACAAACCATGTTGGATTTAGAGTTCCAAATTCATCTATCTATATAGGAGAGAACAGAGGGAAAACTAAATATAAAAACTGCTACTGTAGACGAACGGTTCAACCTAGAAGAACAAAATTTGGTGAGTTAAGTGGGATTTGTGTACTGATCATTAGCAACAAGTATAATCAAGATTTAGTGAAAAAATATTTGCTGGTATTTCAGAAACTCGTTATTTCTTAGAAGATTTGCAACCCCTCTCAATGAAAGTGCTTTTCCACAGTCTGTGCCTAGGGCTACTTGAAGAGGAAACAAACCATAGAGACAAAATTGAGAACTTTCTTATTTTATCAAGTTTCAAAGAGCTACTAGAAACCATGTTGGATTTAGAGTTCCAAATTCATCTATCTATATAGGAGAGAACAGAGGGAAACCTAAATATAAAAACTGCTACTGTAGACGAACGCTTCAACCTAGAAGAACAAAATTTGGTGAGCCAAGTGGGATTTGTGTACTGATCATTAGCAACAAGTATCATCAAGATTGGGTGAAAAAATATTTGCTGGTATTTCGGAAACTCGTTATTTCTTAGAAGCTTGGCAACCCCTCTCAATGAAAGTGCTCTTCCACAGTCTGTGCCTAGGGCTACTTGAAGAGGAAAGAAACCATAGAGACAAAACTGAGAACTTTTTTATTTTATCAAGTTTCAAAGAGCTACTACAAACCATGTTGGATTTAGAGTTCCAAATTCATCTATCTATATAAGAGAGAACAGAGGGAAACCTAAATATAAAAACTGCTACTGTAGGCGAAAGCTACAAACTAGAAGAACAAAATTTGGTGAGCCAAGTGGGATTTGTGTACTGATCATTTCCACCAAGTATCATCAAGATTGGGTGAAAATATATTTGCTGGTATTTTGGAAACTCGTTATTTCTTAGAAGCTTTGCAACCCATCACAATTAAAGGGATTTCCACAGTCTGTTCCTAGGGCTACATGAAGAGGAAACAAACCATAGAGACAAAACTGAGAACTCCTTTTTTTCCCAAATTTCAAAGAGCTACTACAATCCAAGTTGGATTTAAAGTTCCAAATTCATCTATCTATATAGGAGAGAACAGAGAGAAACCTAAATATATAAACTGCTACTGTAGACGACCGCTTCAACTTAGAAGAACAAAATTTGGTGAGCCAAGTGGGATTTGTGTACTGATCATTAGCAACAAGTATCATCAACATTGGGTAAAAAATATTTGCTGGTATTTCTGAAACTCGTTATTTCTTAGAAGCTTGGCAACCCCTCTCAATGAAAGTGATTTTCCACAGTGTGTGGCTATGGCTACTTGAAGAGGAAACAAACGATAGAGACAAAACTGAGAACTCCTTTATTTTGTCAAGTTTCAAAGGGGTACTAAAGAAACAAGTTGGATTTAGAGTTCCAATTTTATCTATCTATATTTGAGAGAACAGCGTGAAACCTAAATATAAAAACTGCTACTGTAGACGAACGCTTCAACCTAGAAGAACAAAATTTGGTGAGCCAAGTGGGATTTGTGTACTGATCATTAGCAACAAGTATCATCAAGATTGGGTAAAAAATATTTGCTGGTATTTCGGATACTCGTTATTTCTTAGAAGCTTGGCAACCCCTCTCAATGAAAGTGCTTTTCCACAGTCTGTGCCTAGTGCTACTTGAAGAGGAAACAAACCATAAATACAAAACAGAGAACTCCTTTATTTTGTCGAGTTTCAAAGAGCTACTATAAACCATGTTGGATTTAGAGTTCCAAATTCATCTATTTATATAGGACAGAACAGAGGGAAACCTAAATATAAAAACTGCTACTGTAGACGAACGCTTCAACCTAGAAGAACAAAATTTGGTGAGCCAAGTGGGATTTGTGTACTGATCATTATCACCAAGTATCATCAAGTTTGGGTGAAAAAATATTTGCTGGTATTTCGGAAACTCATTATTTCTTAGAAGCTTCTCAACCCATCTCAATGAAAGTACTTTTCCACAGTCTGTGCTTAGGGATACTTGAAGAGGAATAAAACCATAGAGACAAAACTGAGAACTCCTTCATTTTGTCAAGTTTCAAAGAGCTACTACAAACCATGTTGGATTTATAGTTCCAAAATCATCTATCTATATAAAAGAGAACAGAGGGAAACCTAAATATAAAAACTGCTACTGTAGACGAACGCTTCAACCTAGAAGAACAAAATTTGGTGAGTCAAGTGGGATTTGTGTACTGATCATTAGCTCCACGTATCATCAAGATTGGGTGAAAAAATATTTGCTGGTATTTCAGAATCTTGTAATTTCTTAGAAGCTTGGCAACCCCTCTCAATGAAAGTGCTTTTCCACAGTCTGTGCCTAGGGCTACTTGAAGAGGAAACAAACCATAGAGACAAAACTGAGAACTCCTTTATTTTGTCAAGTTTCAAAGAGCTACTATGAACCATGTTGGATATAGAGTTCCAAATTCATCTATTTATATAGGAGAGAACAGAGGGAAACCTAAATATAAAAACTGCTACTGTAGACGAACACTTTAACCTAGAAGAACAAAATTTGGTGAGCCAAGTGGGATTTGTGTACTGATCATTACCACAAAGTATCATCAAGATTGGGTGAAAAAATATTTGCTGGTATTTTGGAAACTCGTAATTTCTAAGAAGCTTGGCAACCCCTCATAATGAAAGTGCTTTTCCACAGTCTGTGCCTAGGGCTACTTGAAGAGGAAACAAACCATAGAGACAAAACTGAGAACTCCTTTATTCTATCAAGTTTCAAAGAGCTACTACAAACCATGTTGGATTTAGAGTTCCAAATTCATCTATCTATATATGAGAGAACAGAGGGAAACCTAACTATAAAAACTGCTACTGTAGACGAACGCATCAAACTAAAAGAACAAAATTTGGTGAGCCAAGTGGGATTTGTGTACTGATCATTACCACCACGTGTCATCAAGATTGGGTGAAAAAATATTTGCTGGTATTTTGGAAACTCGTAATTTCTTAGAAGCTTGGCAACCCATCTCAGTGAAAGTGCTATCCACAGTCTCTTCCTAGGACTACTTGAAGAGAAAACAAACCATAGAGACAAAACTGAGAACTCCTTTATTTTATCAAGTTTCAAAGAGCTACTACAAACCATGTTGGATTCAGAGTTCCAAATTCATCTATCTATATAGGAGAGAACAGAGGGAAACCTAAAAATAAAAAGCTACTGTAGACGAACGCTTCAAACTAGAAGAACAAAATTTGGTGAGCCAAGTGGAATTTGTGTACTCATCATTACCACCAATTATCATCAAGATTGGGTGAAAAAATATTTGCTGGTGTTTCGGAAACTCGTTATTTCTTAGCAGCTTGGCAACCCCTCTCAATGAAAGTGATTTTCCACAGTCTGTGCCTACGGCTACTTGAAGAGGAAACAAATCATAGAGACAAAACTGAGAACTCCTTCATTTTGTCAAGTTTCAAAGAGCTACTACAAACCATGCTGGATTTAGAGTTCCAAAATTATCTATCTATATAGGAGAGAACAGAGGGAAACTTAAATATAAAAACTGCTACTGTAGACGAACGCTTCAACCTAGAAGAACAAAATTTGGTGAGCCAGGTGGGATTTGTGTACTGATCATTACCACCAAGTATCATCAAGATTTTGTGAAAAAATATTTGCTGGTATTTCGGAAACTCGTTATTTCTTAGAAGCTTGGCAACCCCTCTCAATGAAAGTGCTTTTCCACAGTCTGTGCCTAGGGTTACTTGAAGAGGAAGCAAACCATTGAGACAAAACTGAGAACTCCTTTATTTTGTCAAGTTTCAAAGAGCTACTACAAACCATGTTGGATTTAGAGTTCCAAATTCATCTATCTATATAGGAGAGAACACAGGGAAACCTAAATATAAAAACTGCTACTGTGGACGAACGCTTCAACCTAGAAGAACAAAATTTGGTGAGCCAAGTGGGATTTGTGTACTGATCATTACCACCAAGTATCATCAAGATTGGGTGAAAATATATTTGCTGCTATTTGGAAACTCGTTATTTCTTAGAAGCTTGGCAACCCATCTCAATGAAAGTGCTTTCCACAGTCTGTGCCTAGGGCTACTTGAAGAGGAAACAAAGCATAGAGAAAAAACTGAGATGTCCTTTATTTTGTCAAGTTTCAAAGAGCTACTACAAACCATGTTGGATTTAGAGTTCCAAATTCATCTATCTATATAGGAGAGAACAGAGGGAAAACTAAATATAAAAACTGCTACTGTAGACGAACGGTTCAACCTAGAAGAACAAAATTTGGTGAGCCAAGTGGGATTTGTGTACTGATCATTAGCAACAAGTATAATCAAGATTTAGTGAAAAAATTTTGCTGGTATTTCAGAAACTCGTTATTTCTTAGAAGATTTGCAACCCCTCTCAATGAAAGTGCTTTTCCACAGTCTGTGCCTAGGGCTACTTGAAGAGGAAACAAACCATAGAGACAAAATTGAGAACTTTCTTATTTTATCAAGTTTCAAAGAGCTACTAGAAACCATGTTGGATTTAGAGTTCCAAATTCATCTATCTATATAGGAGAGAACAGAGGGAAACCTAAATATAAAAACTGCTACTGTAGACGAAAGCTTTAAACTAGAAGAACAAAATTTGGTGAGCCAAGTGGGATTTGTGTACTGATCATTACCACCAAGTATCATCAAGTTTGGGTGAAAAAATATTTGCTGGTATTTCGGAAACTCGTTATTTCTTAGAATCTTCTCAACCCATCTCAATGAAAGTACTTTTCCACAGTCTGTGCCTAGGGCTACTTGAAGAGGAAACAAACCATAGAGACAAAACTGAGAACTCCTTCATTTTGTCAAGTTTCAAAGAGCTACTAGAAACCATGTTGGATTTAGAGTTCCAAAATAATCTATCTATATAAAAGAGAACAGAGGGAAACCTAAATATAAAAACTGCTACTGTAGACGAACGCTTCAACCTAGAAGAACAAAATTTGGTGAGCCAAGTGGGATTTGTGTACTGATCATTAGCTCCACGTATCATCAAGATTGGGTGAAAATATATTTGCTGGTATTTTGGAAACTCGTTATTTCTTAGAAGCTTTGCAACCCATCACAATTAAAGGGATTTCCACAGTCTGTTCCTAGGGCTACATGAAGAGGAAACAAACCATAGAGACAAAACTGAGAACTCCTTTTTTTCCCAAATTTCAAAGAGCTACTACAATCCAAGTTGGATTTAAAGTTCAAATTCATCTATCTATATAGGAGAGAACAGAGAGAAACCTAAATATATAAACTGCTACTGGTAGACGACCGCTTCAACTTAGAAGAACAAAATTGGTGAGCCAAGTGGGATTTGTGTACTGATCATGAGCTCAAGTATCATCAACATTGGGTAAAAAATATTTGCTGGTATTTCTGAAACTCGTTATTTCTTAGAAGCTTGGCAACCCCTCTCAATGAAAGTGCTTTTCCACAGTGTGTGGCTATGGCTACTTGAAGAGGAAACAAACGATAGAGACAAAACTGAGAACTCCTTTATTTTGTCAAGTTTCAAAGGGGTACTAAAGAAACAAGTTGGATTTAGAGTTCCAATTTTATCTATCTATATATGAGAGAACAGCGTGAAACCTAAATATAAAAACTGCTACTGTAGACGAACGCTTCAACCTAGAAGAACAAAATTTGGTGAGC
The DNA here is from genome assembly GCF_048772815.1 of Callospermophilus lateralis. Lineage (NCBI taxonomy): Eukaryota > Metazoa > Chordata > Mammalia > Rodentia > Sciuridae > Callospermophilus > Callospermophilus lateralis. Next base: position 54,385 of record NW_027514957.1, on the reverse strand, counting down.
CAAGTGGGATTTGTGTACTGATCATTAGCAACAAGTATCATCAAGATTGGGTAAAAATATTTGCTGGTATTTCGGATACTCGTTATTTCTTAGAAGCTTGGCAACCCCTCTCAATGAAAGTGCTTTTCCACAGTCTGTGCCTAGTGCTACTTGAAGAGGAAACAAACCATAAATACAAAACAGAGAACTCCTTTATTTTGTCGAGTTTCAAAGAGCTACTATAAACCATGTTGGATTTAGAGTTCCAAATTCATCTATTTATATAGGACAGAACAGAGGGAAACCTAAATATAAAAACTGCTACTGTAGACGAACGCTTCAACCTAGAAGAACAAAATTTGGTGAGCCAAGTGGGATTTGTGTACTGATCATTATCACCAAGTATCATCAAGTTTGGGTGAAAAAATATTTGCTGGTATTTCGGAAACTCGTTATTTCTTAGAAGCTTCTCAACCCATCTCAATGAAAGTACTTTTCCACAGTCTGTGCTTAGGGATACTTGAAGAGGAATCAAACCATAGAGACAAAACTGAGAACTCCTTCATTTTGTCAAGTTTCAAAGAGCTACTACAAACCATGTTGGATTTATAGTTCCAAAATCATCTATCTATATAAAAGAGAACAGAGGGAAACCTAAATATAAAAACTGCTACTGTAGACGAACGCTTCAACCTAGAAGAACAAAATTTGGTGAGTCAAGTGGGATTTGTGTACTGATCATTAGCTCCACGTATCATCAAGATTGGGTGAAAAAATATTTGCTGGTATTTCAGAATCTTGTAATTTCTTAGAAGCTTGGCAACCCCTCTCAATGAAAGTGCTTTTCCACAGTCTGTGCCTAGGGCTACTTGAAGAGGAAACAAACCATAGAGACAAAACTGAGAACTCCTTTATTTTGTCAAGTTTCAAAGAGCTACTATGAACCATGTTGGATATAGAGTTCCAAATTCATCTATTTATATAGGAGAGAACAGAGGGAAACCTAAATATAAAAACTGCTACTGTAGACGAACACTTTAACCTAGAAGAACAAATTTGGTGAGCCAAGTGGGATTTGTGTACTGATCATTACCACAAAGTATCATCAAGATTGGGTGAAAAAATATTTGCTGGTATTTTGGAAACTCGTAATTTCTAAGAAGCTTGGCAACCCCTCATAATGAAAGTGCTTTTCCACAGTCTGTGCCTAGAGCTACTTGAAGAGGAAAACAAACCATAGAGACAAAACTGAGAACTCCTTTATTTTATCAAGTTCCAAAGAGCTACTACAAACCATGTTGGATTTAGAGTTCCAAATTCATCTATCTATATATGAGAGAACAGAGGGAAACCTAACTATAAAAACTGCTACTGTAGACGAACGCATCAAACTAAAAGAACAAAATTTGGTGAGCCAAGTGGGATTTGTGTACTGATCATTACCACCACGTGTCATCAAGATTGGGTGAAAAAATATTTGCTGGTATTTTGGAAACTCGTAATTTCTTAGAAGCTTGGCAACCCATCTCAGTGAAAGTGCTATCCACAGTCTCTTCCTAGGACTACTTGAAGAGAAAACAAACCATAGAGACAAAACTGAGAACTCCTTTATTTTATCAAGTTTCAAAGAGCTACTACAAACCATGTTGGATTCAGAGTTCCAAATTCATCTATCTATATAGGAGAGAACACAGGGAAACCTAAAAATAAAAAGCTACTGTAGACGAACGCTTCAAACCTGAAGAACAAAATTTGGTGAACCAAGTGGAATTTGTGTACTCATCATTACCACCAATTATCATCAAGATTGGGTGAAAAAATATTTGCTGGTGTTTCGGAAACTCGTTATTTCTTAGCAGCTTGGCAACCCCTCTCAATGAAAGTGCTTTTCCACAGTCTGTGCCTACGGCTACTTGAAGAGGAAACAAATCATAGAGACAAAACTGAGAACTCCTTCATTTTGTCAAGTTTCAAAGAGCTACTACAAACCATGCTGGATTTAGAGTTCCAAAATTATCTATCTATATAGGAGAGAACAGAGGGAAACTTAAATATAAAAACTGCTACTGTAGACGAACGCTTCAACCTAGAAGAACAAAATTTGGTGAGCCAGGTGGGATTTGTGTACTGATCATTACCACCAAGTATCATCAAGATTTTGTGAAAAAATATTTGCTGGTATTTCGGAAACTCGTTATTTCTTAGAAGCTTGGCAACCCCTCTCAATGAAAGTGCTTTTCCACAGTCTGTGCCTAGGGTTACTTGAAGAGGAAGCAACCATTGAGACAAAACTGAGAACTCCTTTATTTTGTCAAGTTTCAAAGAGCTACTACAAACCATGTTGGATTTAGAGTTCCAAATTCATCTATCTATATAGGAGAGAACACAGGGAAACCTAAATATAAAAACTGCTACTGTGGACGAACGCTTCAACCTAGAAGAACAAAATTTGGTGAGCCAAGTGGGATTTGTGTACTGATCATTACCACCAAGTATCATCAAGATTGGGTGAAAATATATTTGCTGCTATTTGGAAACTCGTTATTTCTTAGAAGCTTGGCAACCCATCTCAATGAAAGTGCTTTCCACAGTCTGTGCCTAGGGCTACTTGAAGAGGAAACAAAGCATAGAGAAAAAACTGAGATGTCCTTTATTTTGTCAAGTTTCAAAGAGCTACTACAAACCATGTTGGATTTAGAGTTCCAAATTCATCTATCTATATAGGAGAGAACAGAGGGAAAACTAAATATAAAAACTGCTACTGTAGACGAACGGTTCTACCTAGAAGAACAAAATTTGGTGAGCCAAGTGGGATTTGTGTACTGATCATTAGCAACAAGTATAATCAAGATTTAGTGAAAAAATATTTGCTGGTATTTCAGAAACTCGTTATTTCTTAGAAGATTTGCAACCCCTCTCAATGAAAGTGCTTTTCCACAGTCTGTGCCTAGGGCTACTTGAAGAGGAAACAAACCATAGAGACAAAATTGAGAACTTTCTTATTTTATCAAGTTTCAAAGAGCTACTAGAAACCATGTTGGATTTAGAGTTCCAAATTCATCTATCTATATAGGAGAGAACAGAGGGAAACCTAAATATAAAAACTGCTACTGTAGACGAAAGCTTTAAACTAGAAGAACAAAATTTGGTGAGCCAAGTGGGATTTGTGTACTGATCATTACCACCAAGTATCATCAAGTTTGGGTGAAAAAATATTTGCTAGTATTTCGGAAACTCGTTATTTCTTAGAATCTTCTCAACCCATCTCAATGAAAGTACTTTTCCACAGTCTGTGCCTAGGGCTACTTGAAGAGGAAACAAACCATAGAGACAAAACTGAGAACTCCTTCATTTTGTCAAGTTTCAAAGAGCTACTAGAAACCATGTTGGATTTAGAGTTCAAAATAATCTATCTATATAAAAGAGAACAGAGGGAAACCTAAATATAAAACTGCTACTGTAGACGAACGCTTCAACCTAGAAGAACAAAATTTGGTGAGCCAAGTGGGATTTGTGTACTGATCATTAGCTCCACGTATCATCAAGATTGGGTGAAAAAATATTTGCTGGTATTTCGGAAACTTGTAATTTCTTAGTAGCTTGGCAACCCCTCTCAATGAAAGTGCTATTCCACAGTGTGTGCCCAGGGCTACTTGAAGAGGAAACAAACCATAGAGACAAAACTGAGAACTCCTTTATTTTGTCAAGTTCAAAGAGCTACTACAAACCATGTTGGATTTAGAGTTCCAAATTCATCTATCTATATAGGAGACAACAGAGAGAAACCTAAATATAAAAACTGCTACTGTAGACGAACGCTTCAACCTAGAAGAACAAAAATTTGGTGAGCCAAGTGGGATTTATGTACTGATCATTATCAACAAGTATAATCAAGATTTAGTGAAAAAATATTTGCTGGTATTTCGGAAACTCGTTATTTCTTAGAAGCTTGGCAACCCCTCTCAATGAATGTGCTTTTCAACAGTCTGTGCCTAGGGCTTCTTAAAGAGGCAACAAACCATAGAGACAAAACTGAAAACTCCTTTATTTTGTCAAGTTTCAAAGAGCTACTACAAAACATGTTGGATTTAGAGTTCCAAATTCATCTATCTATATAGGAGACAACAGAGAGAAACCTAAATATAAAAACTGCTACTGTAGACGAACGCTTCAACCTAGAAGAACAAAATTTGGTGAGCCAAGTGGGATTTGTGTACTGATCATTAGCAACAAGTATCATCAAGATTGGGTGAAAAAATATTTGCTGGTATTTCGGAAACTCGTTATTTCTTAGAAGCTTGGCAACCCCTCTCAATGAAAGTGCTCTTCCACAGTCTGTTTCTAGGGCTACTTGAAGAGGAAAGAAACCATAGAGACAAAACTGAGAACTTTTTTATTTTATCAAGTTTCAAAGAGCTACTACAAACCATGTTGGATTTAGAGTTCCAATTTCATGTATCTATATAGGAGAGAACAGAGGGAAACCTAAATATAAAAACTGCTACTGTAGGCGAAAGCTACAAACTAGAAGAACAAAATTTGGTGAGCCAAGTGGGATTTGTGTACTGATCATTACCACCAAGTATCATCAAGATTGGGTGAAAAAATATTTGCTGGTATTTCGGAAACTCGTTATTTCTTAGAAGCTTGGCAACCCCTCTCAATGAAAGTGCTTTTCCACAGTCTGTGCCTAGTGCTACTTGAAGAGGAAACAAACCATAAATACAAAACTGAGAACTCCTTTATTTTGTCAAGTTTCAAAGAGCTACTATAAACCATGTTGGATTTAGAGTTCCAAATTCATCTATTTATATAGAAGAAAACAGAGGGAAACCTAAATATAAAAACTGCTACTGTAGACGAACGCTTCCACCTAGAAGAACAAAATTTGGTGAGCCAAGTGGGATTTGTGTACTGATCATTATCACCAAGTATCATCAAGTTTGGGTGAAAAAATATTTGCTGGTATTTTGGAAACTCGTTATATCTTAGAAGCTTGGCAAACCATATCAATGAAAGTGCTTTCCACAGTCTGTGCCTAGGGCTACTTGAAGAGGAAACAAACCATAGAGACAAAACTGAGAACTCCTTTATTTTGTCAAGTTTCAAAGAGCTACTACAAACCATCTTGGATTTAGAGTTCCAAATTCATCTATCTATATATGAGCGAACAGAGTGAAACCTAACTATAAAAACTGCTACTGTAGACGAATGCATCAACCTAGAAGAACAAAATTTGGTGAGCCAAGTGTGATTTGTGTACTGATCATTACCACCAAGTATCATCAACATTGGGTGAAAAAATATTTGCTGATATTTTGGAAACTCGTTATTTCTTAGAAGCTTGGCCACCCATCTCAATGAAAGTGCTTTCCACAGTCTGTGCCTAGGGCTACTTGAAGAGAGAACTAACCATAGAGACAAAACTGAGAACTCCTTTATTTTGTCAAGTTTCAAAGAGCTACTACAAACCATGTTGGATTTAGAGTTCCAAATTCATCTATCTATATAGGAGAGAACAGAGGGAAACCTAAATATAAAAACTGCAACTGTAGATGAAAGCTTCAAACTAGAAGAACAAAATTTGGAGAGCCAAGTGGGATTTGTGTACTGATCATTACCACCAAGTATCATCAAGATTGGGTGAAAAAATATTTGCTGGTATTTTGGAAACTCGTAATTTCTAAGAAGCTTGGCAACCCCTCTCAATGAAAGTGCTTTTCCACAGTCTGTGCCTAGGGGTACTTGAAGAGGAAACAAACCATAGAGACAAAACTGAGAACTCCTTTATTTTGTCAAGTTTCAAAGAGCTACTACAAACCATGTTGGATTTAGAGTTCCAAATTCATAAATCTATATAGGAGAGAACAGAGGGAAACCTAAATATAAAAAATGCTACTGTAGACGAACGCTTCAACCAAGAAGAACAAAATTTGGTGAGCCAAGTGGGATTTGTGTACTGATCATTACCACCAAGTATCACCAAGATTGGGTGAAAAAATATTTGCTGGTATTTCGGAAACTCGTTATTTCTTAGAAGCTTGGCAACCCCTCTCAATGAAAGTGCTTTTCCACAGTGTGTGCCTAGGGCTACTTGAAGAGGAAACAAACCATAGAGACAAAACTGAGAACTCCTTTATTTTGTCAAGTTTCAAAGGGGTACTAAAGAAACAAGTTGGATTTAGAGTTCCAAATTCATCTATCTATATATGAGAGAACAGAGTGAAACCTAAATATAAAAACTGCTACTGTAGACGAAAGCTTCAACCTAGAAGAAAAAAATTTCGTGAGCCAAGTGGGATTTGTGTACTGATCATTACCACCAAGTATCATGAAGAATGGGTGAAAAAATATTTACTGGTATTGCGGAAACTCGTTATTTTTTAGAAGCTTGGCAACCCCTCTCAATGAAAGTGCTTTTCTACAGTCTGTGCCTAGTGCTACTTGAAGAATAAACAAACCATAGAGACAAAACTGAGAACTCCTTTATTTTGTCAAGTTTCAAAGAGCTACTATAAACCATGTTGGATTTAGAGTTCCAAATTCATCTATTTATATAGGAGAGAACAGAGGGAACCCTAAATATAAAAACTGCTACTGTAGACGAACGCTTCAACCTAGAAGAACAAAATTTGGTGAGCCAAGTGGGATTTGTGTACTGATCATTACCACCAGTATCATCAAGACTGGGTGAAAAAATATTTGCTGGTATTTCAGAAACTCGAAATTTCTTAGTAGCTTGGCAACCCCTCTCAATGAAAGTGCTTTTCCACAGTCTGTGCCATAAGGCTACTTGAAGAGGAAACAAACCATAAGACAAAACTGAGAGCTCCTTTATTTTATCAAGTTTCAAAGAGCTACTACAAACCATGTTGGATTTAGAGTTCCAAATTCATCTATCTATGTATGAGAGAACAGAGGGAAACCTAACTATAAAAACTGCTACTGTAGACGAACGCATCAACCTAGAAGAACAATTTTTGGTGAGCCAAGTGGGATTTGTGTACTGATCATTACCACCAAGTATCATCAAGATTGGGTGAAAAAATATTTGCTGGTATTTCGGAAACTCGTTATTTCTTAGAAGCTTGGCAACCCATCTCGCTGAAAGTGCTTTCCACAGTCTGTGCCTAGGGCTACTTGAAGAGGAAACAAACCATAGAGACAAAACTGAGAATTCCTTTTTTTTGTCAAGTTTCAAGAGCTACTACAAACCATGTTGGATTTAGAGTTCCAAATTCATCTATCTATATAGCAGAGAACAGAGGGAAACCTAAATATAAAAATTGCTACTGTAGACGAACGCTTCAACCTAGAAGAACAAAATTTGGTGAGCCAAGTGGGATTTGTGTACTGATCATTAGCAACAAGTATCATCAAGATTGGCTAAAAAATATTTGCTGGTATTTCGGAAACTCGTTATTTCTTAGAAGCTTGGCAACCCCTCTCAATGAAAGTGCTTTTCCACAGTCTGTGCCTAGGGCTACTGGAAGAGGAAAAAAAACATAGAGACAAAACTGAGAACTCCTTTATTTTGTCAAGTTTCAAAGAGCTACTATAAACCATGTTGGATTTAGTGTTCCAAATTCATCTACTTATATATGAGAGAACAGAGGGAAACCTAAATATAAAAACTGCTACTGTAGACGAACGCTTCAACCTAGAAGAACAAAATTTGGTAAGCCAAGTAGGATTTGTGTACTGATCATTACCACCAAGTATCATCACGATTGGGTGAAAAAATATTTGCTGGTATTTCAGAAACTCGTTATTTCTTAGAAGCTTGGCAATGCATCTCAGTGAAAGTGCTTTCCACAGTCTGTGCCTAGGACTACTTGAAGAGGAAACAAACCATAGAGACAAAACTGAGAACTTTTTTATTTTATCAAGTTTCAAAGAGCTACTACAATCCATGTTGGATTTAGAGTTAAAATTCTTCTATCTATATAGGAGAGAACAGAGGGAAACCTAAATATAAAAACTGCTACTGTAGACGAAAGCTTCAAAATAGAAGAACAAAACTTGGTGAGCCAAGTGGGATTTGTGTACTGATCATTACCACCATGTATCATCAAGTTTGGGTGAAAAAATATTTGCTGGTATTTCAGAAACTCGTTATTTCTTAGAAGCCTCTCAACCCATCTCAATGAAAGTACATTTCCACAGTCTGTGCCTAGGGCTACTTGAAGAGGAAACAAACCATAGAGACAAAACTGAGAACTCCTTCATTTTGTCAAGTTTCAAAGAGCTACTATAAACCATGTTGGATTTTGAGTTCCAAAATCATCTATCTATATAGGAGAGAACAGAGGGAAACCTAAATATAAAAACTGCTACTGTAGACGAACGCTTCAACCTAGAAGAACAAAATTTGGTGAGCCAAGTGGGATTTGTGTGCTGATCATTACCACCAAGTATCATCAAGATTGGGTGAAAAATATTTGCTGGTATTTCGGAAACTCGTAATTTCTAAGAAGCTTGGCAACCCCTCTCAATGAAAGTGCTTTTCCACAGTCTGTGCCTAGGGCTACTTGAAGACGAAACAAACCATAGAGACAAAACTGAGAACTCCTTTATTTTGTCAAGTTTCAAAGAGCTACTACAAACCATGTTGGATTTAGAGTTCCAAATTCATCTATCTATATATGAGAGAACAGAGTAAAACCTAAATAAAAAACTGCTACTGTAGACGAACGCTTCATCCTAGAAGAACAAAATTTGGTGAGCCAAGTGGGATTTGTGCACTGATCATTACCACCAAGTATCATCAAGATTGGGTGAAAAATATTTGCTGGTATTTCGGAAAATCGGAATTTCTAAGAAGCTTGGCAACCCCTCTAAATGAAAGTGCTTTTCCACAGTCTGTGCCTAGGGCTACTTGAAGAGGAAACAATCCATAGAGACAAACCTGAGAACTCCTTTATTTTGTCAAGTTTCAAAGAGCTACTACAAACCATGTTGGATTTAGAGTTCCAAATTCATCTATCTATATATGAGAGAACAGAGGGAAACCTAACTATAAAAACTGCTACTGTAGACGAACGCATCAACCTAGAAGAACAAAATTTGGTGAGCCAAGTGGGATTTGTGTAGTGACCATTAGCTCCACGTATCATCAAGATTGGGTGAAAAAATATTTGCTGGTATTTCGGAAATTGTAATTTCTTAGAAGCTTGGCAACCCCTCTCAATGAAAGTGCTTTTCCACAGTGTGTGCCTAGGGCTACTTGAAGAGGAAACAAACCATAGAGACAAAACTGAGAACTCCTTCATTTTGTCAAGTTTCAAAGAGCTACTACACACCATGTTGGATTTAGAGTTCCAAATTCATCTATCTATATAGGAGAGAACAGAGGGAAACCTAAATATAAAAACTGCTACTGTAGACGAAAGCTTCAAACTAGAAGAACAAAATTTGGTGAGCCATGTGGGATTTGTGTACTGATCATTACCACCAAGTATCATCAAGTTTGGGTGAAAAAATATTTGCTTGTATTTCAGAAACTCGTTGTTTCTTAGAAGCTTCTCAACCCATCTCAATGAAAGTGCTTTTCCACAGTCTGTGCCTAGGGCTACTTGAAGAGGAAACAAACCATAGAGACAAAACTGAGAACTCCTTTATTTTATCAAGGTTAAAGGAGCTACTACAAACCATGTTGGATTTAGAGTTCCAAATTCATCTATCTATATATGAGAGAACAGAGTGAAACCTAACTATAAAAACTGCTACTGTAGACGAATGCATCAACCTAGAAGAACAAAATTTTGTGAGCCAAGTGTGATTTGTGTACTGATCATTACCACCAAGTATCATCAAGATTGGGTGAAAAAATATTTGCTGGTATTTCGGAAACTCGTTATTTCTTAGAAGCTTGGCAACCCATCTCAATGAAAGTGCTTTCCACAGTCTGTGCCTAGGGCTACTTGAAGAGGAAACAAACCATAGAGACAAAACTGAGAATTCCTTTATTTTGTCAAGTTTCAAGAGCTACTACAAACCATGTTGGATTTAGAGTTCCAAATTCATCTATCTATATAGCAGAGAACAGAGGGAAACCTAAATATAAAAATTGCTACTGTAGACGAACGCTTCAACCTAGAAGAACAAAATTTGGTGAGTCAAGTGGGATTTGTGTACTGATCATTAGCAACAAGTATCATCAAGATTGGCTAAAAAATATTTGCTGGTATTTCGGAAACTCGTTATTTCTTAGAAGCTTGGCAACCCCTCTCAATGAAAGTGCTTTTCCACAGTCTGTGCCTAGGGCTACTTGAAGAGGAAACAAACCATAGAGACAAAATTGAGAACTCCTTTATTTTGTCAAGTTTCAAAGAGCTACTATAAACCATGTTGGATTTAGTGTTCCAAATTCATCTACTTATATATGAGATAACAGAGCGAAACCTAAATATAAAAACTGCTACTGTAGACGAACGCTTCAACCTAGAAGAACAAAATTTGGTGGGCCAAGTGGGATTTGTGTACTGATCATTACCACCAAGTATCATCAAGTTTGGGTGAAAAAATATTTGCTGGTATTTCAGAAACTCGTAATTTCTTAGAAGCTTGGCAATGCATCTCAGTGAAAGTGCTTTCCACAGTCTGTGCCTAGGACTACATGAAGAGGAAACAAACCATAGAGACAAAACTGAGAACTTTTTTATTTTATCAAGTTTCAAAGAGCTACTACAATCCATGTTGGATTTAGAGTTAAAATTCTTCTATCTATATAGGAGAGAACAGAGGGAAACCTAAATATAAAAACTGCTACTGTAGACGAAAGCTTCAAAATAGAAGAACAAAACTTGGTGAGCCAAGTGGGATTTGTGTACTGATCATTACCACCATGTATCATCAAGTTTGGGTGAAAAAATATTTGCTGGTATTTCAGAAACTCGTTATTTCTTAGAAGCCTCTCAACCCATCTCAATGAAAGTACATTTCCACAGTCTGTGCCTAGGGCTACTTGAAGAGGAAACAAACCATAGAGACAAAACTGAGAACTCCTTCATTTTGTCAAGTTTCAAAGAGCTACTATAAACCATGTTGGATTTTGAGTTCCAAAATCATCTATCTATATAGGAGAGAACAGAGGGAAACCTAAATATAAAAACTGCTACTGTAGACGAACGCTTCAACCTAGAAGAACAAAATTTGGTGAGCCAAGTGGGATTTGTGTGCTGATCATTACCACCAAGTATCATCAAGATTGGGTGAAAAATATTTGCTGGTATTTCGGAAACTCGTAATTTCTAAGAAGCTTGGCAACCCCTCTCAATGAAAGTGCTTTTCCACAGTCTGTGCCTAGGGCTACTTGAAGACGAAACAAACCATAGAGACAAAACTGAGAACTCCTTTATTTTGTCAAGTTTCAAAGAGCTACTACAAACCATGTTGGATTTAGAGTTCCAAATTCATCTATCTATATATGAGAGAACAGAGTAAAACCTAAATAAAAAACTGCTACTGTAGACGAACGCTTCATCCTAGAAGAACAAAATTTGGTGAGCCAAGTGGGATTTGTGCACTGATCATTACCACCAAGTATCATCAAGATTGGGTGAAAAATATTTGCTGGTATTTCGGAAAATCGGAATTTCTAAGAAGCTTGGCAACCCCTCTAAATGAAAGTGCTTTTCCACAGTCTGTGCCTAGGGCTACTTGAAGAGGAAACAATCCATAGAGACAAACCTGAGAACTCCTTTATTTTGTCAAGTTTCAAAGAGCTACTACAAACCATGTTGGATTTAGAGTTCCAAATTCATCTATCTATATATGAGAGAACAGAGGGAAACCTAACTATAAAAACTGCTACTGTAGACGAACGCATCAACCTAGAAGAACAAAATTTGGTGAGCCAAGTGGGATTTGTGTAGTGACCATTAGCTCCACGTATCATCAAGATTGGGTGAAAAAATATTTGCTGGTATTTCGGAAATTGTAATTTCTTAGAAGCTTGGCAAACCCTCTCAATGAAAGTGCTTTTCCACAGTGTGTGCCTAGGGCTACTTGAAGAGGAAACAAACCATAGAGACAAAACTGAGAACTTTTTTATTTTATCAAGTTTCAAAGAGCTACTACAATCCATGTTGGATTTAGAGTTAAAATTCTTCTATCTATATAGGAGAGAACAGAGGGAAACCTAAATATAAAAACTGCTACTGTAGACGAAAGCTTCAAAATAGAAGAACAAAACTTGGTGAGCCAAGTGGGATTTGTGTACTGATCATTACCACCATGTATCATCAAGTTTGGGTGAAAAAATATTTGCTGGTATTTCAGAAACTCGTTATTTCTTAGAAGCCTCTCAACCCATCTCAATGAAAGTACATTTCCACAGTCTGTGCCTAGGGCTACTTGAAGAGGAAACAAACCATAGAGACAAAACTGAGAACTCCTTCATTTTGTCAAGTTTCAAAGAGCTACTATAAACCATGTTGGATTTTGAGTTCCAAAATCATCTATCTATATAGGAGAGAACAGAGGGAAACCTAAATATAAAAACTGCTACTGTAGACGAACGCTTCAACCTAGAAGAACAAAATTTGGTGAGCCAAGTGGGATTTGTGTGCTGATCATTACCACCAAGTATCATCAAGATTGGGTGAAAAATATTTGCTGGTATTTCGGAAACTCGTAATTTCTAAGAAGCTTGGCAACCCCTCTCAATGAAAGTGCTTTTCCACAGTCTGTGCCTAGGGCTACTTGAAGACGAAACAAACCATAGAGACAAAACTAAGAACTCCTTTATTTTGTCAAGTTTCAAAGAGCTACTACAAACCATGTTGGATTTAGAGTTCCAAATTCATCTATCTATATATGAGAGAACAGAGTAAAACCTAAATAAAAAACTGCTACTGTAGACGAACGCTTCATCCTAGAAGAACAAAATTTGGTGAGCCAAGTGGGATTTGTGCACTGATCATTACCACCAAGTATCATCAAGATTGGGTGAAAAATATTTGCTGGTATTTCGGAAAATCGGAATTTCTAAGAAGCTTGGCAACCCCTCTAAATGAAAGTGCTTTTCCACAGTCTGTGCCTAGGGCTACTTGAAGAGGAAACAATCCATAGAGACAAACCTGAGAACTCCTTTATTTTGTCAAGTTTCAAAGAGCTACTACAAACCATGTTGGATTTAGAGTTCCAAATTCATCTATCTATATATGAGAGAACAGAGGGAAACCTAACTATAAAAACTGCTACTGTAGACGAACGCATCAACCTAGAAGAACAAAATTTGGTGAGCCAAGTGGGATTTGTGTAGTGACCATTAGCTCCACGTATCATCAAGATTGGGTGAAAAAATATTTGCTGGTATTTCGGAAATTGTAATTTCTTAGAAGCTTGGCAACCCCTCTCAATGAAAGTGCTTTTCCACAGTGTGTGCCTAGGGCTACTTGAAGAGGAAACAAACCATAGAGACAAAACTGAGAACTCCTTCATTTTGTCAAGTTTCAAAGAGCTACTACACACCATGTTGGATTTAGAGTTCCAAATTCATCTATCTATATAGGAGAGAACAGAGGGAAACCTAAATATAAAAACTGCTACTGTAGACGAAAGCTTCAAACTAGAAGAACAAAATTTGGTGAGCCATGTGGGATTTGTGTACTGATCATTACCACCAAGTATCATCAAGTTTGGGTGAAAAAATATTTGCTGGTATTTCAGAAACTCGTTGTTTCTTAGAAGCTTCTCAACCCATCTCAATGAAAGTGCTTTTCCACAGTCTGTGCCTAGGGCTACTTGAAGAGGAAACAAACCATAGAGACAAAACTGAGAACTCCTTTATTTTATCAAGGTTAAAGGAGCTACTACAAACCATGTTGGATTTAGAGTTCCAAATTCATCTATCTATATATGAGAGAACAGAGTGAAACCTAACTATAAAAACTGCTACTGTAGACGAATGCATCAACCTAGAAGAACAAAATTTTGTGAGCCAAGTGTGATTTGTGTACTGATCATTACCACCAAGTATCATCAAGATTGGGTGAAAAAATATTTGCTGGTATTTCGGAAACTCGTTATTTCTTAGAAGCTTGGCAACCCATCTCAATGAAAGTGCTTTCCACAGTCTGTGCCTAGGGCTACTTGAAGAGGAAACAAACCATAGAGACAAAACTGAGAATTCCTTTATTTTGTCAAGTTTCAAGAGCTACTACAAACCATGTTGGATTTAGAGTTCCAAATTCATCTATCTATATAGCAGAGAACAGAGGGAAACATAAATATAAAAATTGCTACTGTAGACGAACGCTTCAACCTAGAAGAACAAAATTTGGTGAGTCAAGTGGGATTTGTGTACTGATCATTAGCAACAAGTATCATCAAGATTGGCTAAAAAATATTTGCTGGTATTTCGGAAACTCGTTATTTCTTAGAAGCTTGGCAACCCCTCTCAATGAAAGTGCTTTTCCACAGTCTGTGCCTAGGGCTACTTGAAGAGGAAACAAACCATAGAGACAAAATTGAGAACTCCTTTATTTTGTCAAGTTTCAAAGAGCTACTATAAACCATGTTGGATTTAGTGTTCCAAATTCATCTACTTATATATGAGAGAACAGAGCGAAACCTAAATATAAAAACTGCTACTGTAGACGAACGCTTCAACCTAGAAGAACAAAATTTGGTTGGCCAAGTGGGATTTGTGTACTGATCATTACCACCAAGTATCATCAAGTTTGGGTGAAAAAATATTTGCTGGTATTTCAGAAACTCGTAATTTCTTAGAAGCTTGGCAATGCATCTCAGTGAAAGTGCTTTCCACAGTCTGTGCCTAGGACTACATGAAGAGGAAACAAACCATAGAGACAAAACTGAGAACTTTTTTATTTTATCAAGTTTCAAAGAGCTACTACAATCCATGTTGGATTTAGAGTTAAAATTCTTCTATCTATATAGGAGAGAACAGAGGGAAACCTAAATATAAAAACTGCTACTGTAGACGAAAGCTTCAAAATAGAAGAACAAAACTTGGTGAGCCAAGTGGGATTTGTGTACTGATCATTACCACCATGTATCATCAAGTTTGGGTGAAAAAATATTTGCTGGTATTTCAGAAACTCGTTATTTCTTAGAAGCCTCTCAACCCATCTCAATGAAAGTACATTTCCACAGTCTGTGCCTAGGGCTACTTGAAGAGGAAACAAACCATAGAGACAAAACTGAGAACTCCTTCATTTTGTCAAGTTTCAAAGAGCTACTATAAACCATGTTGGATTTTGAGTTCCAAAATCATCTATCTATATAGGAGAGAACAGAGGGAAACCTAAATATAAAAACTGCTACTGTAGACGAACGCTTCAACCTAGAAGAACAAAATTTGGTGAGCCAAGTGGGATTTGTGTGCTGATCATTACCACCAAGTATCATCAAGATTGGGTGAAAAATATTTGCTGGTATTTCGGAAACTCGTAATTTCTAAGAAGCTTGGCAACCCCTCTCAATGAAAGTGCTTTTCCACAGTCTGTGCCTAGGGGTACTTGAAGACGAAACAAACCATAGAGACAAAACTGAGAACTCCTTTATTTTGTCAAGTTTCAAAGAGCTACTACAAACCATGTTGGATTTAGAGTTGCAAATTCATCTATCTATATATGAGAGAACAGAGTAAAACCTAAATAAAAAACTGCTACTGTAGACGAACGCTTCATCCTAGAAGAACAAAATTTGGTGAGCCAAGTGGGATTTGTGCACTGATCATTACCACCAAGTATCATCAAGATTGGGTGAAAAATATTTGCTGGTATTTCGGAAAATCGGAATTTCTAAGAAGCTTGGCAACCCCTCTAAATGAAAGTGCTTTTCCACAGTCTGTGCCTAGGGCTACTTGAAGAGGAAACAATCCATAGAGACAAACCTGAGAACTCCTTTATTTTGTCAAGTTTCAAAGAGCTACTACAAACCATGTTGGATTTAGAGTTCCAAATTCATCTATCTATATATGAGAGAACAGAGGGAAACCTAACTATAAAAACTGCTACTGTAGACGAACGCATCAACCTAGAAGAACAAAATTTGGTGAGCCAAGTGGGATTTGTGTAGTGACCATTAGCTCCACGTATCATCAAGATTGGGTGAAAAAATATTTGCTGGTATTTCGGAAATTGTAATTTCTTAGAAGCTTGGCAACCCCTCTCAATGAAAGTGCTTTTCCACAGTGTGTGCCTAGGGCTACTTGAAGAGGAAACAAACCATAGAGACAAAACTGAGAACTCCTTCATTTTGTCAAGTTTCAAAGAGCTACTACACACCATGTTGGATTTAGAGTTCCAAATTCATCTATCTATATAGGAGAGAACAGAGGGAAACCTAAATATAAAAACTGCTACTGTAGACGAAAGCTTCAAACTAGAAGAACAAAATTTGGTGAGCCATGTGGGATTTGTGTACTGATCATTACCACCAAGTATCATCAAGTTTGGGTGAAAAAATATTTGCTGGTATTTCAGAAACTCGTTGTTTCTTAGAAGCTTCTCAACCCATCTCAATGAAAGTGCTTTTCCACAGTCTGTGCCTAGGGCTACTTGAAGAGGAAACAAACCATAGAGACAAAACTGAGAACTCCTTTATTTTATCAAGGTTAAAGGAGCTACTACAAACCATGTTGGATTTAGAGTTCCAAATTCATCTATCTATATATGAGAGAACAGAGTGAAACCTAACTATAAAAACTGCTACTGTAGACGAATGCATCAACCTAGAAGAACAAAATTTTGTGAGCCAAGTGTGATTTGTGTACTGATCATTACCACCAAGTATCATCAAGATTGGGTGAAAAAATATTTGCTGGTATTTCGGAAACTCGTTATTTCTTAGAAGCTTGGCAACCCATCTCAATGAAAGTGCTTTCCACAGTCTGTGCCTAGGGCTACTTGAAGAGGAAACAAACCATAGAGACAAAACTGAGAATTCCTTTATTTTGTCAAGTTTCAAGAGCTACTACAAACCATGTTGGATTTAGAGTTCCAAATTCATCTATCTATATAGCAGAGAACAGAGGGAAACCTAAATATAAAAATTGCTACTGTAGACGAACGCTTCAACCTAGAAGAACAAAATTTGGTGAGTCAAGTGGGATTTGTGTACTGATCATTAGCAACAAGTATCATCAAGATTGGCTAAAAAATATTTGCTGGTATTTCGGAAACTCGTTATTTCTTAGAAGCTTGGCAACCCCTCTCAATGAAAGTGCTTTTCCACAGTCTGTGCCTAGGGCTACTTGAAGAGGAAACAAACCATAGAGACAAAATTGAGAACTCCTTTATTTTGTCAAGTTTCAAAGAGCTACTATAAACCATGTTGGATTTAGTGTTCCAAATTCATCTACTTATATATGAGAGAACAGAGCGAAACCTAAATATAAAAACTGCTACTGTAGACGAACGCTTCAACCTAGAAGAACAAAATTTGGTGGGCCAAGTGGGATTTGTGTACTGATCATTACCACCAAGTATCATCAAGTTTGGGTGAAAAAATATTTGCTGGTATTTCAGAAACTCGTAATTTCTTAGAAGCTTGGCAATGCATCTCAGTGAAAGTGCTTTCCACAGTCTGTGCCTAGGACTACATGAAGAGGAAACAAACCATAGAGACAAAACTGAGAACTTTTTTATTTTATCAAGTTTCAAAGAGCTACTACAATCCATGTTGGATTTAGAGTTAAAATTCTTCTATCTATATAGGAGAGAACAGAGGGAAACCTAAATATAAAAACTGCTACTGTAGACGAAAGCTTCAAACTAGAAGAACAAAATTTGGTGAGCCAAGTGGGATTTGTGTACTGATCATTACCACCATGTATCATCAAGTTTGGGTGAAAAAATATTTGCTGGTATTTCAGAAACTCGTTATTTCTTAGAAGCCTCTCAACCCATCTCAATGAAAGTACATTTCCACAGTCTGTGCCTAGGGCTACTTGAAGAGGAAACAAACCATAGAGACAAAACTGAGAACTCCTTCATTTTGTCAAGTTTCAAAGAGCTACTACAAACCATGTTGGATTTAGAGTTCCAAAATCATCTATCTATATAGGAGAGAACAGAGGGAAACCTAAATATAAAAACTGCTACTGTAGACGAACGCTTCAACCTAGAAGAACAAAATTTGGTGAGCCAAGTGGGACTTGTGTACTGATCATTACCACCAAGTATCATCAAGTTTTGTGAAAAAATATTTGCTGGTATTTCAGAAAATCGTTATTTCTTAGAAGATTCTCAACCCATCTCAATGAAAGTACATTTCCACAGTCTGTGCCTGGGGCTACTTGAAGAGGAAACAAACCATAGAGACAAAACTGAGAAGTCCTTCATTTTGTCAAGTTTCAAAGAGCTACTACAAACCATGTTGGATTTAGAGTTCCAAAATCATCTATCTATATAGGAGAGAACAGAGGGAAACCTAAATATAAAAACTGCTACTGTAGACGAACGCTTCAACCTAGAAGAACAAAATTTGGTGAGCCAAGTGGGATTTGTGTACTGATCATTACCACCAAGTATCATCAAGTTTTGGTGAAAAAATATTTGCTGGTGTTTCAGAAACTCGTTATTTCTTAGAAGATTCTCAACCCATCTCAATGAAAGTAAATTTCCACAGTCTGTGCCTAGGGGTACTTGAAGAGGAAACAAACCATAGAGACAAAACTGAGAACTCCTTTATTTTATCAAGGTTCAAAGAGCTACTACAAACCATGTTGGATTTAGAGTTCCAAATTCATCTATCTATATATGAGAGAACAGAGGGAACCCTAAGTATAAAAGCTGCTACTGTAGACGAACGCATCAACCTAGAAGAACAAAATTTGGAAAGCCAAGTGGAATTTGTGTTCTGATCATTACCACCAAGTATCATCAAGATTGGGTGAAAAAATCTTTGCTGGTATTTTGGAAACTCGTTATTTCTTAGAAACTTGGCAACCCATCTCAATGAAAGTGCTTTCCACAGTCTGTGCCTAGGACTACTTGAAGAGGAAACAAACCATAAAGACAAAACTGAGAACTCCTTTATTTCATAAACTTTCAAGGAGCTACTACAAACCATGTTGGATTTAGAGTTCCAAATTCATCTATCTATATATGAGAGAACAGAGGAAAACCTAAACATAAAAACTGCTACTGTAGACGAACGCATCAACCTAGAAAAACAAAATTTGGTGAGCCAAGTGGGATTTGTGTACTGATCATTACCACCAAGTATCATCAAGATTGGGTGAAAAAATATTTGCTGGTATTTTGGAATCTCGTTATTTCTTAGAAGCTTGGCAACCCATCTCAGTGAAAGTGCTTTCCACAGTTTGTGCCTAGGACTACTTGAAGAGGAACAAACCATAGAGACAAAACCGAGAACTTTTTTATTTTATCAAGTTTCAAAGAGCTACTACAAACCATGTTGGATTTAGAGTTCCAAATTTATCTATCTATATAGGAGAGAACAGAGGGAAACCTAAATATAAAAACTGCTACTGTAGACGAAAGCTTCAAACTAGAAGAACAAAATTTGGTGAGCCAAGTGGGATTTGTGTACTGGTCATTACCACCAAGTATCATCAAGTTTGGGTGAAAAATATTTGCTGGTATTTCGGAAACTCGTTATTTCTTAGAAGCTTGGCAACCCTTCTCAATGAAAGTGCTTTTCACAGTCTGTGCCTAGGGCTACTGGAAGAGGAAACAAACCATAAAGAAAAAAATGAGAACTCCTTTATTTTTTCAAGTTTCAAAGAGCTACTACAAACCATGTTGGATTTAGAGTTCCAGATTCATCTATCTATATGGGAGAGAACAGAGCGAAACCTAAATATAAAAACTGCTACTGTAGACGAACGCTTCAACCTAGAAAAACAAAATTTGGTGAGCCAAGTGGGATTTGTGTACTGATCATTACCACCAAGTATCATCAAGATTGGGTGAAAAACTATTTGCTGGTATTTTGGAATCTCGTTATTTCTTAGAATCTTGGCAACCCATCTCAGTGAAAGTGCTTTCCACAGTCTGTGCCTAGGACTAATTGAAGAGGAAACAAACAATAGAGACAAAACTGAGAACTTTTTTATTTTATCAAGTTTCAAAGAGCTACTACAAACCATGTTGGATTTAGAGTTAAAATTCTTCATCTATATAGGAGAGAACAGAGGGAAACCTAAATATAAAAACTGCTACTGTAGACGAACGCTTCAAAATAGAAGAACAAAATTTGGTGAGCCAAGTGGGATTTGTGTACTGATCATTACCACCAAGTATCATCAAGTTTGGGTGAAAAAATATTTGCTGGTATTTCGGAAACTCGTTATTTCTTAGAAGCCTCTCATCCCATCTCAATGAAAGTACATTTCCACAGTCTGTGCCTAGGGCTACTTGAAGAGGAAACAAACCATAGAGACAAAACCGAGAACTTTTTTATTTTATCATATTTCAAAGAGCTACTACAAACCATGTTGGGTTTAGAGTTCCAAATTTATCTATCTATATAGGAGAGAACAGAGGGAAACCTAAATATAGAAACTGCTACTGTAGACCAAACCTTCAAACTAGAAGAACAAAATTTGGTGAACCAAGTGTGATTTGTGTACTGATCATTACCACCAAATATCATCAAGTTTGGGTCAAAAATATTTGCTGGTATTTCGGAAACTCGTTATTTCTTAGAAGCTTCTCAACCCATCTCAATGAAAGTACTTTTCCACAGTCTGTGCCTAGGGCTATTGAAGAGGAAACAAACCATAGAGACAAAACTGGAACTCCTTTATTTTGTCAAGTTTCAAAGAGCTACTACACACCATGTTGGATTTAGAGTTCCAAATTCATCAATCTATATAGGAGAGAACACAGGGAAACCTAAATATAAAAACTGCTACTGTAGACGAAAGCTTCAAACTAGAAGAACACAATTTGGTGAGCCAAGTGGGATTTGTGTACTGGTCATTACCACCAAGTATCATCAAGTTTGGGTGAAAAATATTTGCTGGTATTTCGGAAACTCGTTATTTCTTAGAAGCTTGGCAACCCATCTCAATGAAAGTGCTTTTCACAGTCTGTGCCTAGGCCTACTGGAAGAGGAAACAAACCATAAAGAAAAAAATGAGAACTCCTTTATTTTTTCAAGTTTCAAAGAGATACTACACACCATGTTGGATTTAGAGTTCCAGATTCATCTATCTATATGGGAGAGAACAGAGCGAAACCTAAATATAAAAACTGCTACTGTAGACGAACGCTTCAACCTAGAAGAACAAAATTTGGTGAGCCAAGTGGGATTTGTGTACTGATCATTACCACCAAGTATCATCAAGATTGGGTGAAAATATATTTGCTGGTTTTTTGGAAACTCGTTATTTCTTAGAAGCTTGGCAACCCATCTCAATGAAAGTGCTTTTCACAGTCTGTGCCTAGGGCTACTGGAAGAGGAAACAAACCATAAAGAAAAAAATGAGAACTCCTTTATTTTTTCAAGTTTCAAAGAGCTACTACAAACCATGTTGGATTTAGAGTTCCAAATTCATCTATCTATATATGAGAGAACAGGGTGAAACCTAACTATACAAACTGCTACTGTAGACGAATGCATCAAACTAGAAGAACAAAATTTCGTGAGCCAAGTGTGATTTGTGTACTGATCATTACCACCAAGTATCATCAAGATTGGGTGAAAAAATATTTGCTGGTATTTCGGAAACTCGTTATTTCTTAGAAGCTTGGAAACCCATCTCAATGAAAGTGCTTTCCACAGTCTGTGCCTAGGGCTACTTGAAGAGGAAACAAACCATAGAGACAAAACTGAGAATTCCTTTATTTTGTCAAGTTTCAAGAGCTACTACAAACCATGTTGGATTTAGAGTTCCAAATTCATCTATCTATATAGCAGAGAACAGAGGGAAACCTAAATATAAAAATTGCTACTGTAGACGAACGCTTCAACCTAGAAGAACAAAATTTGGTGAGCCAAGTGGGATTTGTGTACTGATCATTAGCAACAAGTATCATCAAGATTGGCTAAAAAATATTTGCTGGTATTTCGGAAACTCGTTATTTCTTAGAAGCTTGGCAACCCCTCTCAATGAAAGTGCTTTTCCACAGTCTGTGCCTAGGGCTACTGGAAGAGGAAACAAACCATAGAGACAAAACTGAGAACTCCTTTATTTTATAAACTTTCAAGGAGCTACTACAAACCATGTTGGATTTAGAGTTCCAAATTCATCTATCTATATATGAGAGAACAGAGGGAAACCTAAACATAAAAACTGCTACTGTAGACGAACACATCAACCCAGAAGAACAAAATTTGGTGAGCCAAGTGGGATTTGTGTACTGATCATTACCACCAAGTATCATCAAGATTGGGTGAAAAAATATTTGCTGGTATTTTGGAATCTCGTTATTTCTTAGAAGCTTGGCAACACATCTCAGTGAAAGTGCTGTCCACAGTCTGTGCCTAGGACTACTTGAAGAGGAAACAAACCATAGAGACAAAACTGAGAACTTTTTTATTTTATCAAGTTTCAAAGAGCTACTACAAACCATGTTGGATTTAGAGTTAAAATTCTTCATCTATATAGGAGAGAACAGAGGGAAATCTAAATATAAAAACTGCTACTGTAGACGAACGCTTCAAACTAGAAGAACAAAATTTGGTGAGCAAAGTGGGATTTGTGTACTGATCATTACCACCAAGTATCATCAAGTTTGGGTGAAAAAATATTTGCTGGTATTTCGGAAACTCCTTATTTCTTAGAAGCTTGGCAACCCATCTCAATGAAAGTGCTTTTCACAGTCTGTGCCTAGGGCTACTGGAAGAGGAAACAAACCATAGAGACAAAACTGAGAACTCCTTCATTTTGTCAAGTTTTAAAGAGCTACTACAAACCATGTTGGATTTAGAGTTCCAAAATCATCTATCTATATAGGAGAGAACAGAGGGAAACCTAAATATAAAAACTGCTACTGTAGACGAACGCTTCAACCTAGAAGAACAAAATTTGGTGAGCCAAGTGGAAATTGTGTACTGATCATTACCACCAAGTATCATCAAGATTGGCAGAAAAATATTTGCTGGTATTTCGGAAACTCGTAATTTCTAAGAAGCTTGGCAACCCCTCTAAATGAAAGTGCTTTTCCACAGTCTGTGCCTAGGGGTACTTGAAGAGGAAACAAACCATAGAGACAAAACTGAGAACTCCTTTATTTTATCAAGGTTCAAAAAGCTACTACAAACCATGTTGGATTTAGAGTTCCAAATTCATCTATCTATATATGAGAGAACAGAGGGAAACCTAAACATAAAAACTGCTACTGGAGACGAACGCATCAACCTAGAAGAACAAAATTTGGTGAGCCAAGTGGGATTTGTGTACTGATCATTACCACCAAGTATCATCAAGATTTTGTGAAAAAATATTTGCTGGTATTTTGGCATCTCGTTATTTCTTAGAAGCTTGGCAACCCATCTCAGTGAAAGTGCTTTCCACAGTCTGTGCCTAGGACTACTTGAAGAGGAAACAAACCATAGAGACAAAACTGAGAACTCCTTTATTTTATAAACTTTCAAGGATCTACTACAAACCATGTTGGATTTAGAGTTCCAAATTCATCTATCTATATATGAGAGAACAGAGGGAAACCTAAACATAAAAACTGCTACTGTAGACGAACGCATCAACCTAGAAGAACAAAATTTGGTGAGCCAAGTGGGATTTGTGTACTGATCATTACCACCAAGTATCATCAAGATTGGGTGAAAAACTATTTGCTGGTATTTTGGAATCTCGTTATTTCTTAGAATCTTGGCAACCCATCTCAGTGAAAGTGCTTTCCACAGTCTGTGCCTAGGACTACTTGAAGAGGAAACAAACCATAGAGACAAAACTGAGAACTTTTTTATTTTATCAAGTTTCAAAGAGCTACTACAAACCATGTTGGATTTAGAGTTAAAATTCTTCATCTATATAGGAGAGAACAGAGGGAAACCTAAATATAAAAACTGCTACTGTAGACGAACGCTTCAAACTAGAAGAACAAAATTTGGTGAGCCAAGTGGGATTTGTGTACTGATCATTACCACGAAGTATCATCAAGTTTGGGTGAAAAAGTATTTGCTGGTATTTCGGAAACTCGTTATTTCTTAGAAGCCTCTCATCCCATTTCAATGAAAGTACATTTCCACAGTCTGTGCCTAGGGCTACTTGAAGAGGAAACAAACCATAGAGACAAAACTGAGAACTCCTTCATTTTATCAAGGTTCAAGGAGCTACTACAAACCATGTTGGATTTAGAGTTCCAAATTCATCTATCTATATATGAGAGAACAGAGGGAAACCTAAACATAAAAACTGCTACTGGAGACGAACGCATCAACCTAGAAGAACAAAATTTGTTGAGCCAAGTGGCATTTGTGTACTGATCATTACCACCAAGTATCATCAAGATTGGGTGAAAAAATATTTGCTGGTATTTTGGAATCTCGATATTTCTTAGAAGCTTGGCAACCCATCTCAGTGAAAGTGCTTTCCACAGTCTGTGCCTAGGACTACTTGAAGAGGAAACAAACCATAGAGACAAAACCGAGAACTTTTTTATTTTATCATGTTTCAAAGAGCTACTACAAACCATGTTGGATTTAGAGTTCCAAATTTATCTATCTATATAGGAGAGAACAGATGGAAACCTAAATATAAAAACTGCTACTGTAGACGAAAGCTTCAAACTAGAAGAACAAAATTTGGTGAGCCAAGTGGGATTTGTGTACTGATCATTACCACCAAGTATCATCAAGTTTGGGTGAAAAATATTTGCTGGTGTTTCGGAAACTCGTTATTTCTTAGAAGCTTCTCAACCCATCTCAATGAAAGTACTTTTCCACAGTCTGTGCCTAGGGATACTTGAAGAGGAAACAAACCATAGAAACAAAACTGGAACTCCTTTATTTTGTCAAGTTTCAAAGAGCTACTACACACCATGTTGGATTTAGAGTTCCAAATTCATCAATCTATATAGGAGAGAACACAGGGAAACCTAAATATAAAAACTGCTACTGTAGACGAAAGCTTCAAACTAGAAGAACAAAATTTGGTGAGCCAAGTGGGATTTGTGTACTGGTCATTACCACCAAGTATCATCAAGTTTGGGTGAAAAATATTTGCTGGTATTTCGGAAACTCGTTATTTCTTAGAAGCTTGGCAACCCATCTCAATGAAAGTGCTTTTCACAGTCTGTGCCTAGGCCTACTGGAAGAGGAAACAAACCATAAAGAAAAAAATGAGAACTCCTTTATTTTTTCAAGTTTCAAAGAGCTACTACAAACCATGTTGGATTTAGAGTTCCAGATTCATCTATCTATATGGGAGAGAACAGAGCGAAACCTAAATATAAAAACTGCTACTGTAGACGAACGCTTCAACCTAGAAGAACAAAATTTGGTGAGCCAAGTGGGATTTGTGTACTGATCATTACCACCAAGTATCATCAAGATTGGGTGAAAATATATTTGCTGGTTTTTTGGAAACTCGTTATTTCTTAGAAGCTTGGCAACCCATCTCAATGAAAGTGCTTTTCACAGTCTGTGCCTAGGGCTACTGGAAGAGGAAACAAACCATAAAGAAAAAAATGAGAACTCCTTTATTTTTTCAAGTTTCAAAGAGCTACTACAAACCATGTTGGATTTAGAGTTCCAAATTCATCTATCTATATATGAGAGAACAGGGTGAAACCTAACTATACAAACTGCTACTGTAGACGAATGCATCAAACTAGAAGAACAAAATTTCGTGAGCCAAGTGTGATTTGTGTACTGATCATTACCACCAAGTATCATCAAGATTGGGTGAAAAAATATTTGCTGGTATTTCGGAAACTCGTTATTTCTTAGAAGCTTGGAAACCCATCTCAATGAAAGTGCTTTCCACAGTCTGTGCCTAGGGCTACTTGAAGAGGAAACAAACCATAGAGACAAAACTGAGAATTCCTTTATTTTGTCAAGTTTCAAGAGCTACTACAAACCATGTTGGATTTAGAGTTCCAAATTCATCTATCTATATAGCAGAGAACAGAGGGAAACCTAAATATAAAAATTGCTACTGTAGACGAACGCTTCAACCTAGAAGAACAAAATTTGGTGAGCCAAGTGGGATTTGTGTACTGATCATTAGCAACAAGTATCATCAAGATTGGCTAAAAAATATTTGCTGGTATTTCGGAAACTCGTTATTTCTTAGAAGCTTGGCAACCCCTCTCAATGAAAGTGCTTTTCCACAGTCTGTGCCTAGGGCTACTGGAAGAGGAAACAAACCATAGAGACAAAACTGAGAACTCCTTTATTTTATAAACTTTCAAGGAGCTACTACAAACCATGTTGGATTTAGAGTTCCAAATTCATCTATCTATATATGAGAGAACAGAGGGAAACCTAAACATAAAAACTGCTACTGTAGACGAACACATCAACCCAGAAGAACAAAATTTGGTGAGCCAAGTGGGATTTGTGTACTGATCATTACCACCAAGTATCATCAAGATTGGGTGAAAAAATATTTGCTGGTTATTTGGAATCTCGTTATTTCTTAGAAGCTTGGCAACACATCTCAGTGAAAGTGCTGTCCACAGTCTGTGCCTAGGACTACTTGAAGAGGAAACAAACCATAGAGACAAAACTGAGAACTTTTTTATTTTATCAAGTTTCAAAGAGCTACTACAAACCATGTTGGATTTAGAGTTAAAATTCTTCATCTATATAGGAGAGAACAGAGGGAAATCTAAATATAAAAACTGCTACTGTAGACGAACGCTTCAAACTAGAAGAACAAAATTTGGTGAGCAAAGTGGGATTTGTGTACTGATCATTACCACCAAGTATCATCAAGTTTGGGTGAAAAAATATTTGCTGGTATTTCGGAAACTCCTTATTTCTTAGAAGCTTGGCAACCCATCTCAATGAAAGTGCTTTTCACAGTCTGTGCCTAGGGCTACTGGAGAGGAAACAAACCATAGAGAAAAAACTGAGAACTCCTTCATTTTGTCAAGTTTTAAAGAGCTACTACAAACCATGTTGGATTTAGAGTTCCAAAATCATCTATCTATATAGGAGAGAACAGAGGGAAACCTAAATTTAAAAACTGCTACTGTAGACGAACGCTTCAACCTAGAAGAACAAAATTTGGTGAGCCAAGTGGAAATTGTGTACTGATCATTACCACCAAGTATCATCAAGATTGGCAGAAAAATATTTGCTGGTATTTCGGAAACTCGTAATTTCTAAGAAGCTTGGCAACCCCTCTAAATGAAAGTGCTTTTCCACAGTCTGTGCCTAGGGGTACTTGAAGAGGAAACAAACCATAGAGACAAAACTGAGAACTCCTTTATTTTATCAAGGTTCAAGGAGCTACTACAAACCATGTTGGATTTAGAGTTCCAAATTCATCTATCTATATATGAGAGAACAGAGGGAAACCTAAACATAAAAACTGCTACTGGAGACGAACGCATCAACCTAGAAGAACAAAATTTGGTGAGCCAAGTGGGATTTGTGTACTGATCATTACCACCAAGTATCATCAAGATTTTGTGAAAAAATATTTGCTGGTATTTTGGAATCTCGTTATTTCTTAGAAGCTTGGCAACCCATCTCAGTGAAAGTGCTTTCCACAGTCTGTGCCTAGGACTACTTGAAGAAGAAACAAACCATAGAGACAAAACCGAGAACGTTTTTTATTTTATCATGCTTCAAAGAGCTACTACAAACCATGTTGGATTTAGAGTTAAAATTCTTCATCTATATAGGAGAGAACAGAGGGAAACCTAAATATAAAAACTGCTACTGTAGACGAAAGCTTCAAACTAGAAGAACAAAATTTGGTGAGCCAAGTGGGATTTGTGTACTGATCATTACCACCAAATATCATCAAGTTTGGGTGAAAAATATTTGCTGGTATTTCGGAAACTCGTTATTTCTTAGAAGCTTCTCAACCCATCTCAATGAAAGTACTTTTCCACAGTCTGTGCCTAGGGCTACTTGAAGAGGAAACAAACCATAGAGACAAAACTGGAACTCCTTTATTTTGTCAAGTTTCAAAGAGCTACTACACACCATGTTGGATTTAGAGTTCCAAATTCATCAATCTATATAGGAGAGAACACAGGGAAACCTAAATATAAAAACTGCTACTGTAGACGAATGCTTCAACCTAGAAGAACAAAATTTGGTGAGCCAAGTGGGATTTGTGTACTGATCATTACCACCAAGTATCATCAAGATTGGGTGAAAATATATTTGCTGGTTTTTTGGAAACTCCTTATTTCTTAGAAGCTTGGCAACCCATCTCAATGAAAGTTCTTTTCACAGTCTGTGCATAGGGCTACTGGAAGAGGAAACAAACCATAGAGACAAAACTGAGAACTTTTTTATTTTATCAAGTTTCAAAGAGCTACTACAAACCATGTTGGATTTAGAGTTAAAATTCTTCATCTATATAGGAGAGAACAGAGGGAAAAATAAATATAAAAACTGCTACTGTAGACGAACGCTTCATACTAGAAGAACAAAATTTGGTGAGCCAAGTGGGATTTGTGTACTGATCATTACCACCAAGTATCATCAAGTTTGGGTGAAAACATATTTGCTGGTATTTCGGAAACTCGTTTTTTCTTAGAAGCCTCTCATCCCATCTCAATGAAAGTACATTTCCACAGTCTGTGCCTAGGGCTACTTGAAGAGGAAACAAACCATAGAGACAAAACTGAGAACTCCTTCATTTTGTCAAGTTTCAAAGAGCTACTACAAACCATGTTGGATTTAGAGTTCAAAATCATCTATCTATATAGGAGAGAACAGAGGGAAACCTAAATATAAAAACTGCTACTGTAGACGAACGCTTCAACCTAGAAGAACAAAATTTGGTGAGCCAAGTGGGATTTGTGTACTGATCATTACCACCAAGTATCATCAAGATTGGGTGAAAAATATTTGCTGGTATTTCGGAAACTCGTTATTTCTTAGAAGCTTGGCAACCCCTCTCAATGAAAGTGCTTTTCCACAGTCTGTGCCTAGGGCTACTTGAAGAGGAAACAATCCATAGATACAAAACTGAGAACTCCTTTATTTTGTCAAGATTCAAAGAGCTACTACAAACCATGTTGGATTTAGAGTTCCAAATTCATCTATCTATATATGAGAGAACAGAGGGAAACCTAACTATAAAAACTGCTACTGTAGACGAACGCATCAACCTAGAAGAACAAAATTTGGTGAGCCAAGTGGGATTTGTGTACTGATCATTACCACCAAGTATAATCAAGATTGGGTGAAAAAATATTTGCTGGTATTTTGGAAACTCGTTATTTCTTAGAAGCTTGGCAACAAATCTCAGTGAAAGTGCTTTTCACAGTCTGTGCCTAGGACTACTTGAAGAGGAAACAAACCATAGAGACAAAACTGAGAACGTTTTTATTTTATCAAGTTTCAAAGAGCTATTACAAACCATGTTGGATTTAGAGTTCCAAATTCATCTATCTATGTAGGAGAGACCAGAGGGAAACCTAAATATAAAAACTGCTACTGTAGACGAAAGCTTCAAACTAGAAGAACAAAATTTGGTGAGCCAAGTGGGATTTGTGTACTGATCATTACCACCAAGTATCATCAAGTTTGGGTGAAAAAATATTTGCTGGTATTTCAGTAACTCGTTATTTCTTAGAAGCTTCTCAACCCATCTCAATGAAAGTGCTTTTCCACAGTCTGTGCCTAGGGCTACTTGAAGAGGAAACAAACCATAGAGACAAAACTGAGAACCCCTTTATTTTATCAAGGTTCAAGGAGCTACTACAAACCATGTTGGATTTAGAGTTCCAAATTCATCTATCTATATATGAGAGAACAGAGTGAAACCTAAGTATAAAAGCTGCTACTGTAGACGAACGCATCAACCTAGAAGAAAAAAATATGGGGAGCCAAGTGGGATTTGTGTACTGATCATTACCACCATGTATCATCAAGATTGGGTGAAAAAATCTTTGCTGGTATTTTGAAAACTGGTTATTTCTTAGAAACTTTGCAACCCATCTCAGTGAAAGTGCTTTCCACAGTCTGTGCCTAGGACTACTTGAAGAGGAAACAAACCATAAATACAAAACTGAGAACTCCTTTATTTTATAAACTTTCAAGGAGCTACTACAAACCATGTTGGATTTAGAGTTCCAAATTCATCTATCTATATATGAGAGAACAGAGGGAAACCTAAACATAAAAACTGCTACTGTAGACGAACGCATCAACCTAGAAGAACAAAATTTGGTGAGCCAAGTGGGATTTGTGTACTGATCATTACCACCAAGTATCATCAAGATTGGGTGAAAAAATATTTGCTGGTATTTTGGAATCTCGTTATTTCTTAGAAGCTTGGCAACCCCTCTCAATGAAAGTGCTTTTCCACAGTCTGTGCCTAGGACTACTTGAAGAGGAAACAAACCATAGAGACAAAACTGAGAACTTTTTTATTTTATCAAGTTTCAAAGAGCTACTACAAACCATGTTGGATTTAGAGTTAAAATTCTTCATCTATATAGGAGAGAACAGAGGGAAACCTAAATATAAAAACTGCTACTGTAGACGAACGCTTCAAAATAGAAGAACAAAATTTGGTGAGCCAAGTGGGATTTGTGTACTGATCATTACCACCAAGTATCATCAAGTTTGGGTGAAAAAATATTTGCTGGTATTTCGGAAACTCGTTATTTCTTAGAAGCCTCTCATCCCATCTCAATGAAAGTACATTTCCACAGTCTGTGCCTAGGGCTACTTGAAGAGGAAACAAACCATAGAGACAAAACCGAGAACTTTTTTATTTTATCATGTTTCAAAGAGCTACTACAAACCATGTTGGGTTTAGAGTTCCAAATTTATCTATCTATATAGGAGAGAACAGAGGGAAACCTAATTATAAAAACTGCTACTGTAGACCAAAGCTTCAAACTAGAAGAACAAAATTTGGTGAACCAAGTGTGATTTGTGTACTGATCATTACCACCAAATATCATCAAGTTTGGGTGAAAAATATTTGCTGGTATTTCGGAAACTCGTTATTTCTTAGAAGCTTCTCAACCCATCTCAATGAAAGTACTTTTCCACAGTCTGTGCCTAGGGGTATTGAAGAGGAAACAAACCATAGAGACAAAACTGGAACTCCTTTATTTTGTCAAGTTTCAAAGAGCTACTACACACCATGTTGGATTTAGAGTTCCAAATTCATCAATCTATATAGGAGAGAACACAGGGAAACCTAAATATAAAAACTGCTACTGTAGACGAAAGCTTCAAACTAGAAGAACAAAATTTGGTGAGCCAAGTGGGATTTGTGTACTGGTCATTACCACCAAGTATCATCAAGTTTGGGTGAAAAATATTTGCTGGTATTTTGGAAACTCGTTATTTCTTAAAAGCTTGGCAACCCATCTCAATGAAAGTGCTTTTCACAGTCTGTGCCTAGGCCTACTGGAAGAGGAAACAAACCATAAAGAAAAAAATGAGAACTCCTTTATTTTTTCAAGTTTCAAAGAGCTACTACACACCATGTTGGATTTAGAGTTCCAGATTCATCTATCTATATGGGAGAGAACAGAGCGAAACCTAAATATAAAAACTGCTACTGTAGACGAACGCTTCAACCTAGAAGAACAAAATTTGGTGAGCCAAGTGGGATTTGTGTACTGATCATTACCACCAAGTATCATCAAGATTGGGTGAAAATATATTTGCTGGTTTTTTGGAAACTCGTTATTTCTTAGAAGCTTGGCAACCCATCTCAATGAAAGTGCTTTTCACAGTCTGTGCCTAGGGCTACTGGAAGAGGAAACAAACCATAAAGAAAAAAATGAGAACTCCTTTATTTTTTCAAGTTTCAAAGAGCTACTGCAAACCATGTTGGATTTAGAGTTCCAAATTCATCTATCTATATATGAGAAAACAGGGTGAAACCTAACTATACAAACTGCTACTGTAGACGAATGCATCAAACTAGAAGAACAAAATTTCGTGAGCCAAGTGTGATTTGTGTACTGATCATTACCACCAAGTATCATCAAGATTGGGTGAAAAAATATTTGCTGGTATTTCGGAAACTCGTTATTTCTTAGAAGCTTGGAAACCCATCTCAATGAAAGTGCTTTTCACAGTCTGTGCCTAGGGCTACTTGAAGAGGAAACAAACCATAGAGACAAAACTGAGAATTCCTTTATTTCGTCAAGTTTCAAGAGCTACTACAAACCATGTTGGATTTAGAGTTCCAAATTCATCTATCTATATAGCAGAGAACAGAGGGAAACCTAAATATAAAAATTGCTACTGTAGACGAAGGCTTCAACCTAGAAGAACAAAATTTGGTGAGCCAAGTGGGATTTGTGTACTGATCATTAGCAACAAGTATCATCAAGATTGGCTAAAAAATATTTGCTGGTATTTCGGAAACTCGTTATTTCTTAGAAGCTTGGCAACCCCTCTCAATGAAAGTGCTTTTCCACAGTCTGTGCCTAGGGCTACTGGAAGAGGAAACAAACCATAGAGACAAAACTGAGAACTCCATTATTTTATAAACTTTCAAGGAGCTACTACAAACCATGTTGGATTTAGAGTTCCAAATTCATCTATCTATATATGAGAGAACAGAGGGAAACCTAAACATAAAAACTGCTACTGTAGACGAACACATCAACACAGAAGAACAAAATTTGGTGAGCCAAGTGGGATTTGTGTACTGATCATTACCACCAAGTATCATCAAGATTGGGTGAAAAAATATTTGCTGGTATTTTGGAATCTCGTTATTTCTTAGAAGCTTGGCAACACATCTCAGTGAAAGTGCTGTCCACAGTCTGTGCCTAGGACTACTTGAAGAGGAAACAAACCATAGAGACAAAACTGAGAACTTTTTTATTTTATCAAGTTTCAAAGAGCTACTACAAACCATGTTGGATTTAGAGTTAAAATTCTTCATCTATATAGGAGAGAACAGAGGGAAATCTAAATATAAAAACTGCTACTGTAGACGAACGCTTCAAACTAGAAGAACAAAATTTGGTGAGCAAAGTGGGATTTGTGTACTGATCATTACCACCAAGTATCATCAAGTTTGGGTGAAAAAATATTTGCTGGTATTTCGGAAACTCCTTATTTCTTAGAAGCTTGGCAACCCATCTCAATGAAAGTGCTTTTCACAGTCTGTGCCTAGGGCTACTGGAAGAGGAAACAAACCATAGAGGCAAAACTGAGAACTCCTTCATTTTGTCAAGTTTTAAAGAGCTACTACAAACCATGTTGGATTTAGAGTTCCAAAATCATCTATCTATATAGGAGAGAACAGAGGGAAACCTAAATATAAAAACTGCTACTGTAGACGAACGCTTCAACCTAGAAGAACAAAATTTGGTGAGCCAAGTGGAAATTGTGTACTGATCATTACCACCAAGTATCATCAAGATTGGCAGAAAAATATTTGCTGGTATTTCGGAAACTCGTAATTTCTAAGAAGCTTGGCAACCCCTCTAAATGAAAGTGCTTTTCCACAGTCTGTGCCTAGGGGTACTTGAAGAGGAAACAAACCATAGAGACAAAACTGAGAACTCCTTTATTTTATCAAGGTTCAAGGAGCTACTACAAACCATGTTGGATTTAGAGTTCCAAATTCATCTATCTATATATGAGAGAACAGAGGGAAACCTAAACATAAAAACTGCTACTGGAGACGAACGCATCAACCTAGAAGAACAAAATTTGGTGAGCCAAGTGGGATTTGTGTACTGATCATTACCACCAAGTATCA
Organism: Callospermophilus lateralis; assembly: GCF_048772815.1. Taxonomy (NCBI): domain Eukaryota; kingdom Metazoa; phylum Chordata; class Mammalia; order Rodentia; family Sciuridae; genus Callospermophilus; species Callospermophilus lateralis. Next base: position 20,610 of record NW_027514957.1, on the reverse strand, counting down.
TCAAGATTTTGTGAAAAAATATTTGCTGGTATTTTGGAATCTCGTTATTTCTTAGAAGCTTGGCAACCCATCTCAGTGAAAGTGCTTTCCACAGTCTGTGCCTAGGACTACTTGAAGAGGAAACAAACCATAGAGACAAAACCGAGAACGTTTTTTATTTTATCATGTTTCAAAGAGCTACTACAAACCATGTTGGATTTAGAGTTCCAAATATATCTATCTATATAGGAGAGAACAGAGGGAAACCTAAATATAAAAACTGCTACTGTAGACGAAAGCTTCAAACTAGAAGAACAAAATTTGGTGAGCCAAGTGGGATTTGTGTACTGATCATTACCACCAAATATCATCAAGTTTGGGTGAAAAATATTTGCTGGTATTTCGGAAACTCGTTATTTCTTAGAAGCTTCTCAACCCATCTCAATGAAAGTACTTTTCCACAGTCTGTGCCTAGGGCTACTTGAAGAGGAAACAAACCATAGAGACAAAACTGGAACTCCTTTATTTTGTCAAGTTTCAAAGAGCTACTACACACCATGTTGGATTTAGAGTTCCAAATTCATCAATCTATATAGGAGAGAACACAGGGAAACCTAAATATAAAAACTGCTACTGTAGACGAATGCTTCAACCTAGAAGAACAAAATTTGGTGAGCCAAGTGGGATTTGTGTACTGATCATTACCACCAAGTATCATCAAGATTGGGTGAAAATATATTTGCTGGTTTTTTGGAAACTCCTTATTTCTTAGAAGCTTGGCAACCCATCTCAATGAAAGTGCTTTTCACAGTCTGTGCATAGGGCTACTGGAAGAGGAAACAAACCATAGAGACAAAACTGAGAACTTTTTTATTTTATCAAGTTTCAAAGAGCTACTACAAACCATGTTGGATTTAGAGTTAAAATTCTTCATCTATATAGGAGAGAACAGAGGGAAACCTAAATATAAAAACTGCTACTGTAGACGAACGCTTCAAACTAGAAGAACAAAATTTGGTGAGCCAAGTGGGATTTGTGTACTGATCATTACCACCAAGTATCATCAAGTTTGGGTGAAAAAATATTTGCTGGTATTTCGGAAACTCGTTATTTCTTAGAAGCTTGGCAACCCATCTCAATGAAAGTGCTTTTCACAGTCTGTGCCTAGGGCTACTGGAAGAGGAAACAAACCATAAAGAAAAAAATGAGAACTCCTTTATTTTTTCAAGTTTCAAAGAGCTACTACAAACCATGTTGGATTTAGAGTTCCAAATTCATCTATCTATATATGAGAGAACAGAGCGAAACCTAAATATAAAAACTGCTACTGTAGACGAACGCTTCAACCTAGAAGAACAAAATTTGGTGAGCCAAGTGGGATTTGTGTACTGATCATTACCACCAAGTATCATCAAGTTTGGGTGAAAAAATATTTGCTGGTATTTCGGAAACTCGTAATTTCTTAGAAGCTTGGCAACCCCTCTCAATGAAAGTGCTTTTCCACAGTGTGTGCCTAGGGCTAGTTGAAGAGGAAAACAAACCATAGAGACAAAACTGAGAACTCCTTTATTTTATAAACTTTCAAGTATCTACTACAAACCATGTTGGATTTAGAGTTACAAATTCATCTATCTATATATGAGAGAACAGAGGGAAACCTAAACATAAAAACTGCTACTGTAGACGAACGCATCAACCTAGAAGAACAAAATTTGTGAGCCAAGTGGGATTTGTGTACTGATCATTACCACCAGGTATCATCAAGATTGGGTGAAAAAATATTTGCTGGTATTTTGGAATCTCGTTATTTCTTAGAATCTTGGCAACCCATCTCAGTGAAAGTGCTTTCCACAGTCTGTGACTAGGACTACTTGAAGAGGAAACAAACCATAGAGACAAAACTGAGAACTTTTTTATTTTATCAAGTTTCAAAGAGCTACTACAAACCATGTTGGATTTAGAGTTAAAATTCTTCATCTATATAGGAGAGAACAGAGGGAAACCTAAATATAAAAACTGCTACTGTAGACGAACGCTTCAAACTAGAAGAACAAAATTTGGTGAGCCAAGTGGGATTTGTGTACTGATCATTACCACCAAGTATCATCAAGTTTGGGTGAAAAAATATTTGCTGGTATTTCGGAAACTCGTTATTTCTTAGAAGCCTCTCATCCCATTTCAATGAAAGTACATTTCCACAGTCTGTGCCTAGGGCTACTTGAAGAGGAAACAAACCATAGAGACAAAACTGAGAACTCCTTCATTTTGTCAAGTTTTTAAAGAGCTACTACAAACCATGTTGGATTTAGAGTTCCAAAATCATCTATCTATATAGGAGAGAACAGAGGGAAACCTAAATATAAAAACTGCTACTGTAGACGAACGCTTCAACCTAGAAGAACAAAATTTGGTGAGCCAAGTGGAATTTGTGTGCTGATCATTACCATCAAGTATCATCAAGATTGGCAGAAAAATATTTGCTGGTATTTCGGAAACTCGTAATTTCTAAGAAGCTTGGCAACCCCTCTAAATGAAAGTGCTTTTCCACAGTCTGTGCCTAGGGGTACTTGAAGAGGAAACAAACCATAGAGACAAAACTGAGAACTCCTTTATTTTATCAAGGTTCAAGGAGCTACTACAAACCATGTTGGATTTAGAGTTCCAAATTCATCTATCTATATATGAGAGAACAGAGGGAAACCTAAACATAAAAACTGCTACTGGAGACGAACGCATCAACCTAGAAGAACAAAATTTGTTGAGCCAAGTGGCATTTGTGTACTGATCATTACCACCAAGTATCATCAAGATTGGGTGAAAAAATATTTGCTGGTATTTTGGAATCTCGATATATCTTAGAAGCTTGGCAACCCATCTCAGTGAAAGTGCTTTTCCACAGTCTGTGCCTAGGACTACTTGAAGAGGAAACAAACCATAAAGACAAAACCGAGAACTTTTTTATTTATCATGTTTCAAAGAGCTACTACAAACCATGTTGGATTTAGAGTTCCAAATTTATCTATCTATATAGAAGAGAACAGAGGGAAACCTAAATATAAAAACTGCTACTGTAGATGAAAGCTTCAAACTAGAAGAACAAAATTTGGTGAGCCAAGTGGGATTTGTGTACTGATCATTACCACCAAGTATCATCAAGTTTGGGTGAAAAATATTTGCTGGTATTTCGGAAACTCGTTATTTCTTAGAAGCTTCTCAACCCATCTCAATGAAAGTACTTTTCCACAGTCTGTGCCTAGGGATACTTGAAGAGGAAACAAACCATAGAGACAAAACTGAGAACTTCCTTTATTTTATAAACTTTCAAGGAGCTACTACAAACCATGTTGGATTTAGAGTTCCAAAATCATCTATCTATATACAAGAGAACAGAGGGAAACCTAAATATAAAAACTGCTACTGTAGACGAACGCTTCAACCTGGAAAAACAAAATTTGGTGAGCCAAGTGGGATTTGTGTACTGATCATTACCACCAAGTATCATCAAGATTGGGTGAAAAATATTTGCTGGTATTTCGGAAAATCGTAATTTCTAAGAAGCTTGGCAACCGCTCTAAATGAAAGTGCTTTTCCACAGTCTGTGCCTAGGGCTACTTGAAGAGGAAACAAACCATAGAGACAAAACTGAGAACTCCTTTATTTTGTCAAGTTTCAAAGAGCTACTACAAACCATGTTGGATTTAGAGTTCCAAATTCATCTATCTATATATGAGACAACAGAGTAAAACCTAAATATAAAAACTGCTACTGTAGACGAACGCTTCAAAATAGAAGAACAAAATTTGGTGAGCCAAGTGGGATTTGTGTACTGATCATTACCACCAAGTATCATCAAGATTGGGTGAAAAATATTTGCTGGTATTTCGGAAAATCGTATTTCTAAGTAGCTTGGCAACCCCTCTCAATGAAAGTGCTTTTCCACAGTCTGTGCCTAGGGCTACTTGAAGAGGAAACAAACCATAGAGACAAAACTGAGAACTCCTTTATTTTGTCAAGTTTCAAAGAGCTACTACAAACCATGTTGGATTTAGAGTTCCAAATTCATCTATCTATATATGAGAGAACAGAGGGAAACCTAAGTATAAAAGCTGCTACTGTAGACGAACGCATCAACCTAGAAGAACAAAATTTGGGGAGCCAAGTGGGATTTGTGTACTGATCATTCCAAGGTATCATCAAGAATGGGTGAAAAACTATTTGCTGGTATTATGGAATCTCGTTATTTCTTAGAATCTTGGCAACCCATCTCAGTGAAAGTGCTTTCCACAGTCTGTGCCTAGGACTACTTGAAGAGGAAACAAACCATAAAGACAAAACTGAGAACTCATTTATTTTATAAACTTTCAATGAGCTACTACAAACTATGTTGGATTTAGAGTTCCAAATTCATCTATCTATATATGAGAGAACAGAGTAAAACCTAAATATAAAAACTGCTACTGTAGACGAACGCTTCAACCTAGAAGAACAAAATTTGGTGAGCCAAGTGGGATTTGTGTACTGATCATTACCACCAAGTATCATCAAGATTGGGTGAAAAAATATTTGCTGGTATTTCGGAAACTCGTAATTTCTTAGAAGCTTGGCAACCCCTCTCAATGATAGTGCTTTTCCACAGTCTGTGCCTAGGGCTACTTGAAGAGGAAACAAACTATAGAGACAAAACTGAGAACTCCTTTATTTTATCACGTTTCAAAGAGCTACTACAAACCATGTTGGATTTAGAGTTCCAAATTCATCTATCTATATAATTAGAGAACAGAGGGAAACCTAACTATAAAAACTGCTACTGTAGACGAACGCATCAACCTAGAAGAACAAAATTTGGTGAGCCAAGTGGGATTTGCGTACTGATCATTACCACCAAGTATCATCAAGATTGGTTGAAAAAATATTTGCTGGTATTTTGGAAACTCGTTATTTCTAAGAAGCTTGGCAACAAATCTCAGTGAAAGTGCTTTTCACAGTCTGTGCCTAGGACTACTTGAAGAGGAAACAAACCATAGAGACAAAACTGAGATCTTTTTTATTTTACCAATTTCAAAGAGCTACTACAAACCATGTTGGATTTAGAGTTCCAAATTCATCTTATATATAGGAGAGAACAGAGGGAAACCTAAATATAAAAACTGCTACTGTAGACGAAAGCTTCAAACTAGAAGAACAAAATTTGGTGAGCCAAGTGGGATTTTTGTACTGATCATTACCACCAAGTATCATCAAGTTTGGGTGAAAAAATATTTGCTGGTATTTAGGAAACTCGTTATTTCGTAGAAGCTTCTCAACCCATCTCAATGAAAGAGCTTTTCCACAGTCTGTGCCTAGGCTACTTGAAGAGGAAACAAACCATAGAGACAAAACTGAGAACTCATTTATTTTATCAAGTTTCAAAGAGCTACTACAAACCATGTTGGATTTAGAGTTCCAAATTCATCTATCTATATAGGAGAGAACAGAGGGAAATCTCACTATAAAAACTGCTACTGTAGACGAACGCTTCAAACTAGAAGAACAAAAATTGGTGAGCCAAGTGGGATTTGTGTACTGATCATTACCACCAAGTATCATCAAGTTTGGGTGAAAAAATATTTGCTGGTATTTCGGAAACTCGTTATTTCTTAGAAGCTTCTCAACCCATCTCAATGAAAGTACATTTCCACAGTCTGTGCCTAGGGCTACTTGAAGAGGAAACCACAAACCATAGAGCAAAACTGAGAACTCCTTCATTTTTTCAAGTTTCAAAGAGCTACTACAAACCATGTTGGATTTAGAGTTCCAAAATCATCTATCTATATAGGAGAGAACAGAGGGAAACCTCAATATAAAAACTGCTACTGTAGACGAATGCTTCAAACTAGAAGTACAAAATTTGGTGAGCCAAGTGGAATTTGTGTACTGATCATTACCACCAAGTATCATCAAGATTGGGTGAAAAAATATTTGCTAGTATTCGGAAAATCGTAATTTCTTAGAAGCTTGGCAACCCCTCTCAATGAAAGTGCTTTTCCACAGTCTGTGCCTAGGGCAACTTGAAGAGGAAACAAACCATAGAGACAAAACTGAGAACTACTTTATTTTTTCAAGTTTCAAGGAGCTACTAGAAACCATGTTAGATTTTAGTGTTCCAAATTCATCTATCTATATATGAGAGAACAGAGGGAAACCTAACTATAAAAACTACTACTGTGGACGAACGGATCAACCTAGAAGCACAAAATTTGGTGAGCCAAGTGGGATTTGTGTACTGATCATTACCACCAAGTATCATCAAGATTGGGTGAAAAAATATTTGCTGGTATTTCGGAAACTCGTAATTTCTTAGAAGCTTGGCAACCCTCTCAGTGAAAGTGCTTTCCACAGTCTGTGCCTTAGACTACTTGAAGAGGAAACAAACCATAGAGACAAAACTGAGAACTTTTTTAGTTTATCAAGTTTCAAAGAGCAACTACAAACCATGTGGGATTTAGAGTTCCAAATTCATCTATCTATATAGGAGAGAACAGAGGGAAACTAAATATAAAAACTGCTACTGTAGACGAAAGTGTAAAACTAGAAGAACAAAATTTGGTGATCCAATTGGGATTTGTGTACTGATCATTACCACCAAGTATCATCAAGTTTGGGTGAAAAAATATTTGCTGGTATTTCGGAAACTTGTTATTTCTTAGAAGTTTCTCAACCCATCTCAATGAAAGAGCTTTTCCACAGTCTGTGCCTAGGGCTACTTGAAGAGGAAACAAACCATAGAGACAAAACTGAGAACTCATTTATTTTATCAAGTTTCAAAGAGCTACTACAAACCATGTTGGATTTAGAGTTCCAAGTTCATCTATCTATATAGGAGAGAACAGAGGGAAATCTCACTATAAAAACTGCTACTGTAGACGAACGCTTCAAACTAGAAGAACAAAAATTGGTGAGCCAAGTGGGATTTGTGTACTGATCATTACCACCAAGTATCATCAAGTTTGGGTGAAAAAATATTTGCTGGTATTTCGGAAACTCGTTATTTCTTAGAAGCTTCTCAACCCATCTCAATGAAAGTACATTTCCACAGTCTGTGCCTAGGGCTACTTGAAGAGGAAACAAACCATAGAGCAAAACTGAGAACTCCTTCATTTTTTCAAGTTTCAAAGAGCTACTACAAACCATGTTGGATTTAGAGTTCCAAAATCATCTATCTATATAGGAGAGAACAGAGGGAAACCTCAATATAAAAACTGCTACTGTAGACGAATGCTTCAAACTAGAAGTACAAAATTTGGTGAGCCAAGTGGAATTTGTGTACTGATCATTACCACCAAGTATCATCAAGATTGGGTGAAAAAATATTTGCTAGTATTCGGAAAATCGTAATTTCTTAGAAGCTTGGCAACCCCTCTCAATGAAAGTGCTTTTCCACAGTCTGTGCCTAGGGCAACTTGAAGAGGAAACAAACCATAGAGACAAAACTGAGAACTACTTTATTTTTTCAAGTTTCAAGGAGCTACTAGAAACCATGTTAGATTTAGTGTTCCAAATTCATCTATCTATATATGAGAGAACAGAGGGAAACCTAACTATAAAAACTACTACTGTGGACTAACGGATCAACCTAGAAGCACAAAATTTGTTGAGCCAAGTGGGATTTGTGTCCTGATCATTACCACCAAGTATCATCAAGATTGGGTGAAAAAATATTTGCTGGTATTTCGGAAACTCGTAATTTCTTTTAAGCTTGGCAACCCATCTCAGTGAAAGTGCTTTCCACAGTCTGTGCCTTAGACTACTTGATGAGGAAACAAACCATAGAGACAAAACTGAGAACTTTTTTAGTTTATCAAGTTTCAAAGAGCTACTACAAACCATGTGGGATTTAGAGTTCCAAATTCATCTATCTATATAGGAGAGAACAGAGGGAAACTAAAAATAAAAACTGCTACTGTAGACGAAAGTGTAAAACTAGAAGAACAAAATTTGGTGATCCAATTGGGATTTGTGTACTGATCATTACCACCAAGTATCATCAAGTTTGGGTGAAAAAATATTTGCTGGTATTTCGGAAACTCGTTATTTCTTAGAAGCTTCTCAACCCATCTCAATGAAAGTACATTTCCACAGTCTGTGCCTAGGGCTACTTGAGGAGGAAACAAACCATAGAGACAAAACTGAGAACTCCTTCATTTTGTCAAGTTTCAAAGAGCTACTACAAACCATGTTGGATTTAGAGTTCCAAAATCAACTATCTATATAGGAGAGAACAGAGGGAATCCTAAATATAAAAACTGCTACTGTAGAAGAACGCTTCAACCTAGAAGAACAAAATTTGGTGAGCCAAGTGGGATTTGTGTACTGATCATTACCACCAAGTATCATCAAGAGTGGGTAAAAAATATTTGCTGGTATTTCGGAAACTCGTTATTTCTTAGAAGCTTGGCAACCCCTCTCAATGAAAGTGCTTTTCCACAGTCTGTGCCTAGGGCTACTGGAAGAGGAAACAAACCATAGAGACAAAACTGAGAACTCCTTTATTTTGTCAAGTTTCAAAGAGCTACTACAAACCATGTTGGATTTAGAGTTCCAAAATCATCTATTTATTTAGGAGAGAACAGAGGGAAACCTAAATATAAAAACTGCTACTGTAGACGAACGCTTCAACCTAGAAGAACAAAATTTGGTGAGCCAAGTGGGATTTGTGTACTGATAATTACCACCAAGTATCATCAAGATTGGGTGAAAAAATATTTGCTGGTATTTCGGAAACTCGTAATTTCTTAGAAGATTGGCAACCCCTCTCAATGAAAGTGCTTTTCCACAGTCAGTGCCTAGGGCTACTGGAAGAGGAAACAAACCATAGTGACAAAACTAAGAAGTCCTTTATTTTGTCAAGTTTCAAAGAGCTACTATAAACCATGTTGGATTTAGAGTTCCAAATTCATCTATTTATATAGGAGAGAACAGAGGGAAACCTAAATATAAAAACTGCTACTGTAGACGTACGCTTCAATCTAGAAGTACAAAATTTGGTGAGACAAGTGGGATTTGTGTACTGATCATTACCACCAAGTATCATCAAGATTGGGTGAAAAAATATTTGCTGGTATTTCGGAAACTCGTAATTTCTTAGAAGCTTGGCAACCCCTCTCAATGAAAGTGCTTTTCCACAGTCTGTGCCTACGGCTACTTGAAGAGGAAACAAACCATAGAGACAAAACTGAGAACTCCTTTATTTTATCGAGTTTCAAAGAGCTACTACAAACCATGTTGGATTTAGAGTTCCAAAATCATCTATCTATATAGGAGAGAACAGAGGGAAACCTAAATATAAAAACTGCTACTGTAGACGAAAGCTTCAAACTAGAAGTACAAAATTTGGTGAGCCAAGTGGGATTTGTGTACTGATCATTACCACCAAGTATCATCAAGTTTGGGTGAAAAAATATTTGCTGGTATTTCGGAAACTCGTTATTTCTTAGAAGCTTCTCAACCCATCTCATGAAAGTACATTTCCACAGTCTGTGCCTAGGGCTACTTGAAGAGGAAACAAACCATAGAGAGAAAACTGAGAACTCCTTCATTTTGTCAAGTTTCAAAGAGCTACTACAAACGATGTTGGATTTAGAGTTCCAAAATCATCTATCTATATAGGAGAGAACAGAGGGAAAAGTAAATATAAAAACTGCTACTGTAGACGAACGCTTCAACCTAGAAGAACAAAATTTGGTGAGCCAAGTGGGATTTCTGTACATATCATTAGCAAAAAGTATCATCAAGATTGGGTGAAAAAATATTTGCTGGTATTTCGGAAACTCGTTATTTCTTAGAAGCTTGGCAACCCCTCTCAATGAAAGTGCTTTTCCACAGTCTGTGCCTAGGGCTACATGAAGAGGAAACAAACATAGAGAGAAAACTGAGAACTCCTTCATTTTGTCAAGTTTCAAAGAGCTACTACAAACCATGTTGAATTTAGAGTTCCAAAATCAACTATCTATATAGGAGAGATCAGAGGGAAACCTAAATATAAAAACTGCTACTGTAGACGAACGCTTCAACCTAGAAGAACAAAATTTGGTGAGCCAAGTGGGATTTGTATACTGATCATTACCACCAAGTATCATCAAGATTGGGAAAAAAATATTTGCTGGTATTTCGGAAACTCGTTATTTCTTAGAAGCTTGGCAACCCCTCTCAATGAAAGTGCTTTTCCACAGTCTGTGCCTAGGGCTACTGGAAGAGGAAACAAACCATAAAGACAAAACTGAGAACTCCTTTATTTTGTCAAGTTTCAAAGAGCTACTATAAACTATGTTGGATTTAGAGTTCCAAATTCATCTATTTATATAGGAGAGAACAGAGGGAAACAAAATATAAAAACTGCTACTGTAGACGAACGCTTCAACCTAGAAGTACAAAATTTGGTGAGCCAAGTGGGATTTTTGTACTGATCATTACCATCAAGAATCATCAAGATTGGGTGAAAAAATTTTTGCTGGTATTTCGGAAAATCGGAATTTCGTAGAAGCTTGGCAACCCCTCTCAATGAAAGTGCTTTTCCACAGTCTGTGCATAGGGCTACTTGAAGAGGAAACAAACCATAGAGACAAAACTGAGAACTCCTTTATTTTTTCAAGTTTCAAGGAGATACTACAAACCATGTTGTATTTAGAGTTCCAAATTCAACTATCTATATATGAGAGAACAGAGGGAAACCTAACTATTAAAACTGCTACTGTAGACGTACACATCAACCTAGAAGAACAAAATTAGTTGAGCCAAGTGGGATTTGTGTACTGATCATTACCACCAAGTATCATCAAGATTGGGTGAAAAAAATTTGCTGGTATTTCGGAAACTCGTTATTTCTTAGAAGCTTGGCAAACCAACTCAGTGAAAGTGCTTTCCACAGTCTGTGCCTAGGACTACTTGAAGAGGAAACAAACCATAGAGACAAAACTGAGAATTTTTATTTTATCAAGTTTCAAAGAGCTACTACAAACCATGTTGGATTTAGAGTTCCAAATTCATCTATCTATATAGGAGAGAACAGAGGGAAACCTAAATATAAAAACTGCTACTGTAGACGAACGCTTCAACCTAGAAGAACAAAATTTGGTGAGCCAAGTGGGATTTGTGTACTGATCATTAGCACCAAGTATCATCAAGATTGGTTGAAAATATATTTGCTGGTATTTCGGAAACTCGTTATTTCTTAGAAGCTTGGCAACCCATCTCAGTGAAAGTGCTTTCCACAGTCTGTGCCTAGGACTACTTGAAGAGGAAACAAACCATAGAGACAAAACTGAGAACTTTTTTATTTTACCAAGTTTCAAAGAGCTACTACAAACCATGTTGGATTTAGAGTTCCAAATTCATCTATCTATATAGGAGAAAACAGAGGGAAACAAAATATAAAAACTGCTACTGTAGACGAAAGCCACAAACTAGAAGAACAAAATTTGGTGAGCCAAGTGGGATTTGTGTACTGATCATTACCACCAAGTATCATCAAGATTCTGTGAAAAAATATTTGCTGGTATTTTAAGAACTCGTTATTTCTCAGAAGCTTGGCAACCCATCTCAGTGAAAGTGCTTTCCACAGTCTGTGCCTAGGAGTACTTGAAGAGGAAACAAACCATAGAGACAAAACTGAGAACTTTTCTATTTTATCAAGTTTCAAAGAGTTACTACAAACCATGTTGGATTTAGAGTTCCAAATTCATCTATCTATATATGAGAGAACAGAGGGAAACCTAACTATAAAAACTGCTACTGTAGACGAACGGATCAATCTGAAAGCACAAAATTTGGTGACCCAAGTGGGATTTGTGTACTGATCATTACCACCAAGTATCATCAAGTTTGGGTAAAAAATATTTGCTGGTATTTCGGAAATTCGTTATTTCTTAGAAGCTTGGCAACCCATCTCAGTGAAAGTGCTTTCCACAGTCTGTGTCTAGGAGTACTTGAAGAGGAAACAAACCATGGAGACAAAACTGAGAACTCCTTTATTTTTTCAAGTTTCACGGAGCTACTACAAACCATGTTGGATTTAGAGTTCCAAATTCATCTATCTATATATGAGAGAACAGAGGGAAACCTAACTATTAAAACTGCTACTGTGGACGAACGGATCAAACTAGAAGCACAAAATTTGGTGAGCCAAGTGGGATTTGTATACTGATCATTACCACCAAGTATCATCAAGATTGGGAAAAAAATATTTGCTGGTATTTCGGAAACTCGTTATTTCTTAGAAGCTTGGCAACCCCTCTCAATGAAAGTGCTTTTCCACAGTCTGTGCCTATTGCTACTGGAAGAGGAAACAAACCATAAAGACAAAACTGAGAACTCCTTTATTTTGTCAAGTTTCAAAGAGCTACTATAAACTATGTTGGATTTAGAGTTCCAAATTCATCTATTTATATAGGAGAGAACAGAGGGAAACAAAATATAAAAACTGCTACTGTAGACGAACGCTTCAACCTAGAAGTACAAAATTTGGTGAGCCAAGTGGGATTTTTGTACTGATCATTACCATCAAGAATCATCAAGATTGGGTGAAAAAATTTTTGCTGGTATTTTGGAAAATCGGAATTTCGTAGAAGCTTGGCAACCCCTCTCAATGAAAGTGCTTTTCCACAGTCTGTGCATAGGGCTACTTGAAGAGGAAACAAACCATAGAGACAAAACTGAGAACTCCTTTATTTTTTCAAGTTTCAAGGAGATACTACAAACCATGTTGTATTTAGAGTTCCAAATTCAACTATCTATATATGAGAGAACAGAGGGAAACCTAACTATTAAAACTGCTACTGTAGACGTACCCATCAACCTAGAAGAACAAAATTTGTTGAGCCAAGTGGGATTTGTGTACTGATCATTACCACCAAGTATCATCAAGATTGGGTGAAAAAAATATTTGCTGGTATTTCGGAAACTCGTTATTTCTTAGAAGCTTGGCAAACCAACTCAGTGAAAGTGCTTTCCACAGTCTGTGCCTAGGACTACTTGAAGAGGAAACAAACCATAGAGACAAAACTGAGAATTTTTATTTTATCAAGTTTCAAAGAGCTACTACAAACCATGTTGGATTTAGAGTTCCAAATTCATCTATCTATATAGGAGAGAGCAGAGGGAAACCTAAATATAAAAACTGCTACTGTAGACGAACGCTTCAACCTAGAAGAACAAAATTTGGTGAGCCAAGTGGGATTTGTGTGCTGATCATTACCACCAAGTATCATCAAGATTGGGTGAAAAAATATTTGCTGGTATTTCGGAAACTCGTAATGTCTTAGAAGCTTGGCAACCCCTCTCAATGAAAGTGTTTTCCACAGTCTGTGCCAAAGGCTACTTGAAGAGGAAACAAACCATAGAGACAAAACTGAGAACTCCTTTATTTTTTCAAGTTTCAAGGAGCTACTACAAACCATGTTGGATTTAGAGTTCCAAATTCATCTATCTATATATGAGAGAACAGAGGGAAATCTCACTATAAAAACTGCTACTGTAGACGAATGCATCAAACTAGAAGAACAAAATTTGGTGAGCCAAGTGGGATTTGTGTACTGATCATTAGCAACAAGTATCATCAAGATTGGGTGAAAATATATTTGCTGGTATTTCGGAAACTCGTTATTTCTTAGAAGCTTGGCAACCCATCTCATTGAAAGTGCTTTCCACAGTCTGTGCCTAGGACTACTTGAAGAGGAAACAAACCATAGAGACAAAACTGAGAACTTTTTTATTTTACCAAGTTTCAAAGAGCTACTACAAACCATGTTGGATTTAGAGTTCCAAATTCATCTATCTATATAGGAGAAAACAGAGGGAAACAAAATATAAAAACTGCTACTGTAGACGAAAGCCACAAACTAGAAGAACAAAATTTGGTGAGCCAAGTGGGATTTGTGTACTGATCATTACCACCAAGTATCATCAAGATTCTGTGAAAAAATATTTGCTGGTATTTTGGGAACTCGTTATTTCTCAGAAGCTTGGCAACCCATCTCAGTGAAAGTGCTTTCCACAGTCTGTGCCTAGGAGATAGTTGAAGAGGAAACAAACCATAGAGACAAAACTGAGAACTTTTCGATTTTATCAAGTTTCAAAGAGTTACTACAAACCATGTTGGATTTAGAGTTCCAAATTCATCTATCTATATATGAGAGAACAGAGGGAAACCTAACTATAAAAACTGCTACTGTAGACGAACGGATCAACCTGAAAGCACAAAATTTTGGTGACCCAAGTGGGATTTGTGTACTGATCATTACCACCAAGTATCATCAAGTTTGGGTAAAAAATATTTGCTGGTATTTCGGAAACTCGTTATTTCTTAGAAGCTTGGCAACCCCTCTCAATGAAAGTGCTTTTAAACAGTCTGTGCCTAGGGCTACTGGAAGAGGAAACAAACCATGGAGACAAAACTGAGAACTCCTTTATTTTTTCAAGTTTCAAGGAGCTACTACAAACCATGTTGGATTTAGAGTTCCAAATTCATCTATCTATATATGAGAGAACAGAGGGAAACCTAACTATAAAAACTGCTACTGTAACGAAAGCGTAAAACTAGAAGAACAAAATTTGGTGATCCAAGTGGGATTTGTGTACTGATCATTACCACCAAGTATCATCAAGTTTGGGTGAAAAAATATTTGCTGGTATTTCGGAAACTCGTTATTTCTTAGAAGCTTGTCAACCCATCTCTATGAAAGTACATTTCCACAGTCTGTGCCTAGGGCTACTTGAAGAGGAAACAAACCATAGAGACAAAACTGAGAACTCCTTCATTTTTGTCAAGTTTCAAAGAGCTACTACAAACCATGTTGGATTTAGAGTTCCAAAATCATCTATCTATATAGGAGAGAACAGAGGGAAACCTAAATATAAAAACTGCTACTGTAGACGAACGCTTCAACCTAGAAGAACAAAATTTTGTGAGCCAAGTGGTATTTGTGTACTGATCATTACCACCAAGTATCATCAAGAGTGGGTAAAAAATATTTGCTGGTATTTCAGAAAATCTTTATTTCTTAGAAGCTTGGCAACCCCTCTCAATGAAAGTGCTTTTCCACAGTCTGTGCCTAGGGCTACTGGAAGAGGAAACAAACCATAGAGACAAAACTGAGAACTCCTTTATTTTGTCAAGTTTCAAAGAGCTACTATAAACCATGTTGGATTTAGAGTTCCAAATTCATCTATTTATATAGGAGAGAACGGAGGGAAACAAAATATAAAAACCGCTACTGTAGACGAACGCTTCAACCTAGAAGAACAAAATTTGGTGAGCCAAGTGGGATTTGTTGTCCTGATCATTACCACACAAGTATCATCAAGATTGGGTGAACAAATATTTGCTGGTATTTCGGAAACTCGTTATTTCTTAGAAGCTTCTCAAACCATCTCAATGAAAGTACATTTCCACAGTCTGTGCCTAGGGCTACTTGATGAGGAAACAAACCATAGAGACAAAACTGAGAACTCCTTCATTTTGTCAAGTTTCAAAGAGCTACTACAAACCATGTTGGATTTAGAGTTCCAAAATCATCTATCTATATAGGAGAGAACAGAGGGAAAACCTAAATATAAAAACTGCTACTGTAGACGAACGCTTCAACCTAGAAGAACAAAATTTTGTGAGCCAAGTGGGATTTGTGTCCTGATCATTACCACCAAGTATCATCAAGATTGGGTGAACAAATATTTGCTGGTATTTTCGGAAACTCGTAATTTCTTAGAAGATTGGCAACCCCTCTCAATGAAAGTGCTTTTCCACAGTCAGTGCCTAGGGCTACTGGAAGAGGAAACAAACCATAGAGACAAAACTGAGAACTCCTATATTTTTTCAAGTTTCAAAGAGCTACTATAAACCACGTTGGATTTAGAGTTCCAAATTCAACTATTTATATAGGAGAGAACAAGGGAAACCTAAATATAAAAACTGCTACTGTAGACGAACGCTTCAACCTAGAAGAAACAAAATTTGGTGAGCAAAGTGGGATTTGTGTACTGATCATTACCACCAAGTATCATCAAGATTGGGTGAAAAATATTTGCTGGTATTTCGGAAACTCGTAATTTCTTAGAAGCTTGGCAACCCCTCTCAATGAAAGTGCTTTTCCACAGTCTGTGCCTAGGGCTACTTGAAGAGGAAACAATCCATAGAGACAAAACTGAGAACTCCTTTATTTTGTCAGTTTCAAAGAGCTACTACAAACCATGTTGGATTTAGAGTTCCAAATTCATCTATCTATACAGGAGAGAACAGAGGGAAACCTAAAATAAGAAAAACTGCTACTGTAGACGAACGCTTCAACCCTAGAAGAAAGAAAATTTGGTGCCCAAGTGGGATTTGTATACTGATCATTACCACCATGTATCATCAAGATTGGGAAAAAAATATTTGCTGGTATTTCGGAAACTCGTTATTTCTTAGAAGCTTGGCAACACCTCTCAATGAAAATGGCTTTTCCACAGTCTGTGCCTAGGGCTACTGGAAGAGGAAACAAACCATAAAAGACAAAACTGAGAACTCCTTTATTTTGTCAAGTTTCAAAGAGCTACTATAAACTATGTTGGATTTAGAGTTCCAAATTCATCTATTTATATAGGAGAGAACAGAGGGAAACAAAATATAAAAACTGCTACTGTAGACGAACGCTTCAACCTAGAAGTACAAAATTTGGTGAGCCAAGTGGGATTTTTGTACTGATCATTACCATCAAGAATCATCAAGAATTGGGTGAAAAAATTTTGCTGGTATTTCGGAAAAATCGGAATTTCGTAGAAGCTTGGCAACCCTCTCAATGAAAGTGCTTTTCCACAGTCTGTGCATAGGGCTACTTGAAGAGGAAACAAACCATAGAGACAAAACTGAGAACCTCCTTTATTTTTTCAAGTTTCAAGGAGATACTACAAAACCATGTTGTATTTAGAGTTCCAAATTCAACTATCTATATATGAGAGAACAGAGGGAAACCTAACTATTAAAACTGCTACTGTAGACGTACACATCAACCTAGAAGAACAATAATTTGTTGAGCCAAGTGGGATTTGTGTACTGATCATTACCACCATAGTATCACCAGATTGGGTGAAAAAATATTTGCTGGTATTTCGGAAACTCGTTAATTTCTTAGAAGCTTGGCAAACCAACTCAGTGAAAGTGCTTTCCACAGTCTGTGCCTAGGGACTACTGAAGAGGAAACAAACCATAGAGACAAAACTGAGAATTTTTTTTTATCAAGTTCAAAGAGCTACTACAAACCATGTTGGATTTAGAGTTCCAAATTCATCTATCTATATAGGAGAGAACAGAGGGAAACCTAAATATAAAAACTGCTACTGTAGACGAACGCTTCAACCTAGAATAACAAAATTTGTGAGCCAAGTGATTTTGTTCCGATCATTACCACCAAGTATCATCAAGATTGGGTGAAAAAATATTTGCTGGTATTTCGGAAACTCGTAATGTCTTAGAAGCTT
Organism: Callospermophilus lateralis; assembly: GCF_048772815.1. Taxonomy (NCBI): domain Eukaryota; kingdom Metazoa; phylum Chordata; class Mammalia; order Rodentia; family Sciuridae; genus Callospermophilus; species Callospermophilus lateralis. The sequence continues at coordinate 3,147 of NW_027514957.1, read as the reverse complement.
GGCAACCCTCTCAATGAAAGTGCTTTTCCACAGTCTGAGCCAAGGGCTACTTGAAGAGGAACAAACCATAAGACAAAAACTGAGAACTCCTTTATTTTTTCAAGTTTCAAGAGCTACTACAAACCATGTTGGATTTGGAGTTCCAAATTCATCTATCTATATATGAGAGAACAGAGGGAAACCTAACTATTAAAACTGCTACTGTAGACAACGGATCAAACTAGAAACAAAATTTGGTGAGCCAAGTGGGATTTGTGTACTGATCATTACCACCAAGTATCATCAAGATTGGGCTAAAAAAATATTTGCTGGTATTTCGGAAACTCGTAATTTCTAGAAAGCTTGGCAACCCATCTCAGTGAAAGTGCTTTCCACAGTCTGTGCCTTGGCCTCTTGAAGAGGAAACAAACCATAGAGACAAAACTGAGAACTTTTAGTTTATCAGTTTCAAAGAGCTACTACAAACATGTTGGATTTAGAGTTCCAAAATCAACTATCTATATAGAGAGAACAGAGGCGAAACCTAAATATAAAAATTGCTACTGTAGACGAACGCTTCAACCTAGAAGAACAAAAATTTGGTGAGCCAAGTGGGATTTTGTGTCCTGATCATTACCACCAAGTATCATCAAGATTGGTGAAAAAATATTTGCTGGTATTTCGGAAACTCGTTATTTCTTAGAAGCTTCTCAACCCATCTCAATGAAAGTACTTTTCCACAGTCTGTGCCTAGGGCTACTTGAAGAGGAAACAAACCATAGAGACAAAACTGAGAAACTCCTTCATTTTGTCAAGTTTCAAAGAGCTACTACAAACCATGTTGGATTTAGAGTTCCAAAATCATCTATTTATATAGGAGAGAACAGAGGGAAACCTAAATATAAAAACTGCTACGGTAGACGAACGCTTCAACCTAGAAGAACAAAATTTGGTGAGCCAAGTGGGATTTGTGTACTGATAATTACCACCAAGTATCATCAAGATTGGGTGAAAAAATATTTGCTGGTATTTCGGAAACTCGTAATTTCTTAGAAGATTGGCAACCCCTCTCAATGAAATGCTTTTCCACAGTCAGTGCCTAGGCTACTGGAAGAGGAAACAAACCATAGAGACAAAACTGAGAAGTCCTTTATTTTGTCAAGTTCAAAGAGCTACTAAAACCATGTTGGATTTAGAGTTCCAAATTCATCTATTTATATAGGAGAGAACAGAGGGAAACCTAAATATAAAAACTGCTACTGTAGACGTACGCTTACACTAGAAGTACAAAATTTGGTGAGCCAAGTGGGGATTTGTGTCCTGATCATTACCACCAAGTATCATCAAGTTTGGGTGAAAAATATTTGCTGGTATTTCGGAAAATCGTAAATTTTAGAAGCTTGGCAACCCCTCTCAATGAAAGTGCTTTTCCACAGTCTGTGCCTAGGGCTACTTGAAGAGGAAACAATCCATAGAGACAAAACTGAGAACTCCTTTATTTGTCAATTTTCAAAGAGCTACTAAAAACCATGTTGGATTTAGAGTTCCAAATTCATCTATCTATACAGGAGAGAATAGAGGGAAACCTAAATATAAAAAACTGCTACTGTAGACGAACGCTTCAACGTAGAAAGAAGAAAATTTGGTGAGCCAAGTGGGATTTGTGTACTGATCATCAGCAACAGGTATCATCGAGATTGGCTGAAAAAATATTTGCTGGTATTTCGGAATCTTTATTTCTTAGAAGCTTGACAACCCCTCTCAATGAAAGTGCTTTTCCACAGTCTGTGCCTAGGCTACTTGAAGAGGAAACAAACCATAGAGACAAAACTGAGAACTCCTTTATTTGTAAAGTTTCAAAGAGCTACTACAAACCATGTTGGATTTTAGAGTTCCAAATTCATCTATCTATATAGGAGAGAACAGAGGGAAACCTAAATATAAAACTGCTACTGTAGACGAACGCTTCAACCTAGAAGAACAGAATTTGGTGAGCCAAGTGGGATTTGTGTACTGATCATACAGCAACAGGTATCTCAAGATGTGGCTGAAAAAATATTTGCTGGTATTTCGGAAAACTCGTATTTCTTAGAAGCTTGGCAACCCCTCTCAATGAAGTGCTTTTCCACATGTCTGTGCCTAGGGCTACTTTAAGAGGAAACAAACCATAGAGACAAAACTGAGAAATTCTTTATTTTGTCAAGTTTCAAAGAGCTACTAAAAACCATGTAGGATTTAGAGTTCCAAATCACTATCTAAATAGAGAGAACAGAATGAAACCTATATATAAAACTGCACTGTAGACGAATGCTTCAACCTAGAAGAACAAAATTTGGTGAGCAAAGTGGTATTTGTGTACTGATCATTACCACCAAGAATCATCAAGATTGGGTGAAAAAATATTTTGCTGGTATTTCGAAACTCGTAATTTCTTAGAGCTTGGCAACCACATCTCAATGAAAGTGCTTTTCCACAGGTCTGTGCCTAGGGCTACTTGAAGAGGAAACAAACCATAGAGACAAAACTGAGAAATCCTTTATTTTGTCAAGTTTCATAGAGCTACTACAAACCATGTGGATTTAGAGTTCCAGAATGATCATATGTATATAGGAGAGAACAGAGGGAAACCTAAATATAAAAACTGCTACTGTAGACGAACGCTTGAACCTAGAAGAACAGAATTTGGTGAGCCAAGTGGGATTTGTGCACTGATCATGAGCAACAACAGGTATCATCAAGATTGGCTGAAAAATTATTTGCTGGTATAATTCGGAAAACTCGTTATTTTTTTAGAAGCTTGGCAACCACTCTCAATGAAAGTGCTTTCCACAGTCTGTGCCTAGGCTACTTGAAGAGGAAACAAACCATAGAGACAAAACTGAGAACTCCTTTATTTTGTCAAAGTTTCAAAGAGCAAAAAAACCATGTAGGATTTAGAGTTCCAAATTCATCTATCTAAAGAGGAGAGAACAGAATGAAACCATAAAAAACTGTCTGTAGAACGAACGCTTCAAACTAGAAGAAACAAAATTATGGTGAGCTAAGTGTGTATTTGTGTACTGATCATTACCACCAAGTATCATTCAAGATTGGAGTGAAAAAATATTATTTGGCTGGTTTAGTTCAGAAACTACGTAATTTCTTAGCAAGCATTGGCAACCACCCTCT